>NC_052315.1:52043537-52201037 GCF_016432855.1 Salvelinus namaycush
AGAGAGAGGGGGCCTGTATCACATACACAGCCACCTCCCCCCGGCCCTCCCCTGACCCAACCTCCCTCCCTCTCTCCCCGCACAGTGGGATTAAGACAACCTTTTGTCTCTCTACAATAGGGGTTAAACATTTCCTGGTATCAAATGAACACGCGGCCAGAATACACTCAGATGCAGGGTTTTTTTTTCAGCCCAAATATTTTTGGGATGGAACATCACACATGCCTGTTACATCATTTGAAGAAAAAAAAACAGGGAGAAGACTCATGAATTTGTCATGCAAAACAAATGCAATTCAATGAAGATGTTATGGTACACTGAATATCAAACATGTTCTAACTTACGCCAACAGTAAACCGCTCTATCAACCGCCCTCCCGTTGCTCTGACTAGCTGTAAAAGCACATGCAACAGTACTTCAGCAAGATAAAAGAAAATAGCCCCGAGGCAAAAGAAAACGAAACCACTCCTTCCCATTATTGGGTTCTAACTTGACATATACATATTCCTGGTTCTCTATTAGAACGTATTGATTACGTTAGATGTATAATACATGTCCAGTACATGTTGAGGGCTCAATGAAGGGTGAATAGGAACTGTGTGAACGGAAAGCTACTGTGAGAGAAAAGGGGAACAGGGTCTGTTGAGGAAGATGCACAGGAGGTCACTGATCAACATCACGGTGACTGGGAATAAAGAGGAACCGCTCCGAGACTAATCGCCAGCGAAAACAACAGCGCAACAACAGCAATATTGGGAATCAGATAAGAAGTTCCAAGAAGTCGTGCCCCTACTTTCGTCCTGACACATACATGATTGTCAGATCATGTGCAAAAGTGCGAGGCAGCTGAGACACCCAGTGGGTTGAAAACATCTGGTTTGAACTTTTTCGAGTTGTCCGTTTTGCGTTTTTACTCCGTTTGTTCAGAACCCAACACCATCCACTCATCCAACCTGAAGACAGTTTACAGAGAAACAGGGTCATCGGCTTCATCAAACAGCCTCCTGTTGTTGCGACACGCTGTAAAAGCACCTGCGGATTCAACAACAGAAAAAACGAAACGCCTCAAGGCACCGAAACGCAACAGACGGCCCATCCTATGACATCTAATCTAGCTGGTGTAGATGAAAGTTTGTTTATTGCCCACTCCTCCCTACTGGTATTATTGCCGCCATTTCAAAGAATGGGTTTGAAAAAGCCTTTTGACGTCCGTTAGCTATGGTTGCAGTAGGCAACAATGGCAGGGAGTTATCCCTTTGACAGAGTCACTATTCTATGTCCTCCCCAACCCAGAATAATACTCCTCCCTTCACAAAAGCAGTGAAAATGTAACATAATCGGCCTCAAAGTCATTGTCTGTCAGCCACGAACAAGGATTTGGGGTCTGAACTGAAGTGAACAAGCGGCACCTTTAACTTTGTTTCTCTCTCACAACTCTGTGATTACTCCCTCTATTTTCTGTCTCTCTCTCTCTCCCCCTCCCTTCATTGTTGTTCCTATAGCTCAGTGTTATACATTGGGCTGTGAGACAGCTATATTGCCTGGATAGTAGATGTCTCTCTCTCTCTTTCATCCTAGCTTAGTGCTCTAGGTTGTTTCTGAGACAGCTATATTGCTGGGATAGAGGAAAGTGGCTAGCCGGGGGAATCCACGTCTCTGTTGAGGGAGCATGGCCAATGGCTTCATTACCTGGTTACTGTTGCATGTTATTGCGAGCAGCATATAATTTCCACCATATTCCCATAGAACCATTAACCTACCGGTTTTCATCGCCTCAATGGCCAAAACCAATGCACGGCATTGGAATGTGGAGCTATCTACAGTATACCATGGACGCATGCCAAATGGCACCCTATGGGCCCTGGTCAAAAGTAGGGCACTAAATCAAAACCAATCAAATCAAATGTTATAGTGTAACATACACATGGTTAGCAGATGTTAATGCGAGTGTAGCGAAATGCTTGTGCTTCTAGTTCCGACAGTGCAGTAATATCTAACAAGTAATCTAACAATTCCCAACAACTACCTATTACACACAAATCTAAAGGGGTGAATGAGAATATGTACATGGAAATATATGGATGAGCGATGGCCGAGCGACATAGGCAAGGTGCAGTAGATGGTATAAAATACAGTATATATACATGTGATATCAGTAATGTAAGATATGTAGAAATTATTAAAGTGGCATTGTTTAAAGTGACTAGTGATCCATTTATTAAAGTGTCCAGTGATTGAGTCAATGTAGGCAGCAGCCTCTCTGAGTTAGTGATTGCTGTTTAACAGTCTGATGGCCTTGAGATAGAAGCTGTTTTTCAGTCTCTCGGTCCCTGCTTTGATGCACCTGTACTGACCTCGCCTTCTGGATGATAGCGTTGTGAACAGGCAGTGGCTCGGGTGGTTGTTGTCCTTGATGATCTTTTTGGCCTTCCTGTGACATTGGGTGCTGTAGGTGTCCTGGAGGGCAGGTAGTTTGGCCCCGGTGATGCTTTGTGCAGACCGCACCACCCTCTGGAGAGCCTTGCGGTTGAGGGAGGTGCAGTTGTCGTACCAGGCTCTGATACAGCCCGACAGGAAGCTCTCGATTGTGCATCTGTAAAAGTTTGTCAAGGTTTTGGGTGACAAGTCAAATTTCTTCAGCCTCCTGAGTGAGGCTTCTTCACTACACTGTCTGTGTGGGTGGACCATTTCAGTTTGTCTGTGATGTGTACGCCCGGGAACTTAAAACTTTCCACCTTCTCCACTGCTGTCCTTTCGATGTGGATAGGGGGGTGATCCCTCTGCTGTTTCCTGAAGTCCACGATCATCTCCTTTGTTTTGTTGAAGTTGAGTGAGAGGTTGTTTTCCTGACACCACACTCCGAGTGCCCTCACCTCCTCCCTGTAGGCTGTCTCGTCGTTGTTGGTGATCAAGCCCACTACTCTTGTGTCGTCTGCAAACTTGATGATTGAGTTGGAGACATGCATGGCCACGCAGTCGTGAGTGAACAGGGAGTACAGGAGAGGGCTGAGCACACACCCTTCTGGGGCCCCAGTGTTCAGGGTCAGCGAAGTGGAGATGTTGTTTCCTACCTTCACCACCTGGGGGCGGCCCGTCAGAAAGTCCAGGACCCAGTATATATATATCCCATTTGGGATGAGCTCCACATTTTCTGTCACATTTCAAGTAGCTTCATACTGCAGTAGGATTGCCTATAGGATTCCAACGCTTCACTGACTGGCAAAAGATACGAAACCGATGAATTGTCTTGGAATGTAACAGTTTTAACATACTTGCATTGGCATAGGCCCTACAGTCCCCTGTATTTTCTCAGCATGTAACTTCTCCGCATGGCATCCCATTAGCTGAGAATGTTTTATAAAGAAACACATTATTCATGAGTTCCTGTGTCCGGAGTCTCCGGACATCTTTCAGAAATACGATTGATAGGTATGAGGTATGAATTACACTATGAAATTAATGAAAAGGGGCCCGTATTTCATTGAGTATATGCGGCATGATCGAGCAGGTCTAATAGGCATTATGTCTGCACACTGACTCTGTTGAGGACAGACACTAGGAGATCCCTGATGGCCCATTGGCTCCCTGAGACTCACACTGTGTTGCTGTGGGCACCCTCCTTCGGCTTTGTCACAGAAGCAATGGAAGAACAATATTTCAATGGCAACTGCAGCATATTTAAATGGCAACTTTTAACAGAACAAAGTTCAGTCATGCAATGGATGGCTGGAGTCGTAGTAACAGGAATGGTGTGTGTGTGTGTGTGTGTGTGTGTGTGTGTGTGTGTGTGTGTGTGATAGAGGAGAGGTCTCTTTTGGGGTTCTCTCTATATAGATGTCTGAATGGGAGTGAAATATTATTGGCTCAGTAGGATAATAGGGGGCGGGGTCCTCTCAAAGCTATTAGAGCAGGATGGGGGGAGCTTGTTGAAATACTTCAAAGAGTGAAAAGACGAGTATTGAGCGAATGATTTAAGGATCCTAAGTTAGCGTTTTATATGGATCGTTGGTTCTTCAAACTGATTTTCGACGGTTGTCGCATTGTTTGTTTACGTTGTACAAACAACCAGTGTAGTAAAATATCCGTATAATGTAATTGTATTACAAAAATAACTTTCCTCGTACAGCACTTGTTGGATTTTAGCCTTTGCTATCAATTATTGAATTAACATAAGATTTACGTGATACAAAATGTACATTACAGTGTATCCCAGGTTGTAATCCTTTTGTCTTATAAATCTAACGCATGTCAACTTTAACTGACCCCCACCACAATAACTGCAGTGATGGCAAATTTCAACTCTGTCGACAACATCCCCTCCCATGACAATAATAACATTCATTTAGAGCTGGAGCAATTACCGTATAACCACATCACTGACTGTTATGATGAAGACAGCCATGAAAATAAAAATGACCGTCATAACCGTAATTATAATTATTATTATTATTAATATGATTATGATTATACATTTTGGGGGAAAGAACAGCTTGGCTGAAGATGGGACGACCAGGCTTTGTGCAGTTGAGTCTGTTTCTGCTGTAATATGGACTCTACAGTAACATGAACTCTACAAAGTGATGAAACTTTGTTGCTCCTTGCTGAAACAGGTGTTGTAGTCTTCAGTTGCCTTGGCAACGCGGCATATGCTTCATGCACATATGCAGATTTGTCTGGTTTCTTTTGTTGTTTCTCTGTAATACTACTAGCCAACAAGCCATTTTATGAAGTTGGCTTTAGCTAGTCCAGATAGGTTCCCAATCTCCCAGCCTCATAACTAGCTACCAAGAAGCAATTTCAGGCTATCAATGAAGTTAGAGTAGCTAGCTTGTCTAAGCTAGCTAGCTAACTATCTTAGCTAACATGCCTGCTGGCAAGGTTGGTCGACTTTACAAAAGCAAGCGAGAACTAAATATACTGAATAAGACTCACATTCCTTTCAGTCTTTTACCTCGATTTTAGCAAAGATGTGGCCCTTACGAAAAAATATTGCAGTCAGAGTGCAGTATAACTGCAGTATGCTGCAAATACTGCGTCCAAAATAACCGTGTTTTTTTTACTGCAGTAATTTTGCAGTGTAACTGCAGTTAGAGGGCATTATAACTGCAGTTCAACTGCAGTACACCGCAGTTATTCTACAATTACTGCGTCCAAAATACCACTGTCGACTGCAGTTTCTGCACTTTTACTGCAGTTTCAAAACTGCAATCTTTTTTGTAAGGAGAAGCATCTTTAGTAAAACAAAATGGAAGAACCACAGAGAGCTCAAGGGTTATGTTAGATGTGCAGAAATGTTCGACATAGATTTAAGCGTAAGGATTATGGCTCTAGATTGTATGAAAAGGCTGTTTCAGGTGTTTGAAAAATGCTAAATTCTCCACCCCCCCATCCATCCTCACATACTTTGTGACCCTTCCCTGCAGCACATGCAGTCAGGAGCGGAGGAGACGAGAATTATTATTATGATTCAATATACGTTTTTCTTTTCTTTTTTATGAAAAAATTATATTATTGTGAATGCAGTATTTTGGCTGACCAATAACATCATCCAAAATTCTGTCATTTTCTGTAACTGTCTTCGGGAACGTCAGCATTAGAGTGACACACAGTTACACGGTGGCATTTATGACACAGGGCTGGGGTTCAGAACAGGGACAATTGGTTAGACAATGAGGCAGAGTTCTTAAAGGAATTTACATGAATTACAGAAAGAGACCCGTTGGGGATGGCCACGACCTCCCTAAGAGCTTTTTAAATCTAAAGAAGACTTCTGTCCCTGCCTCCACACACAGATAGAAGCACACACATGCACACACAAATTGTGAACACACATGCACACGCACGCACAAAGAATGGTCTGATTGGTTTCCATGGTGCTATGAGGCTCACTGTCAGAGATGGAGCGTTAACATGCCTCAGAGAAGAGGGAGAGATGGAGAGAGAGGGAGGGAGAGGAAGAGCACAAGCAGGGAGAGAGCGAGCGCAAGAGGGAGAGAGCGAGCGCAAGAGAGAAAGAGCGAGAGACAGACAGAGAGAAAGAAAGACAGAGAGATGGAGAGGGAGAGGGCACAGGCAGTAAAACACAAATAACACGCAGATCCCTTTGAATAGGAAAGATTTACCACCCACAGCCAGCAGACTAACCACTAAGGTTAAGGGCCTGTATTGTCCTGTATCGTATTTCTCTGTTCCACTCAAACAGACTGGTTAACAAGAATTCCCACAAGGACTGGGATCCTTCCAACCAGAAAGCTAATTTGCAAACCAGTTACTGTTTGTTTGCTTTTTGTAGCGTTTAGAAATAGGCAAATTTGCTATACACTGTAAAAAGTAACTGCCTAACTCTTTAAAGAACTGGGGATGTGGCTACTCAAACATCTCCAACAGTCAGTAGAACTCAAATCAAAAAGAGGTACTAACTCGTGTCAGTAAGATTAAGTTATTGAGTAGATATGACTTTATTTGTGTTCCACCGATCTGATGTGATTGGGTTTTTACAAGTTATGATGATTTAATATTTTAAAATCAATCTAACATTTATTAAGTACGTTAGTTCTTACTTGATTGCATTCTTTTTGACTGCACTGGGCCTTTCTCTGGTGATGCGATAGTGTACTGTGAATTTGTCTGTAGCTTTTAAGGTTACTCTGGCAACTCTCTCAATTGGACAAGATAATATTATTAGAAGTTCATTTTTTTTTTTTTATGAATCTGTAGCACAAGCAGTATCATTGCCAACTCACTCAGATTAGGGATCCCTGCCTTGGTTAATCAACACAACAACATTAGTGGCTTTTCCATTTATCAATCGTGCGTAGGCACATATCTGTGCGTAAACCACGCCTGGGATCATTTCCGCGTTTGCTTGAGAGTGTGCGTATATTTACGCACAGACATGACCATGCGTACGCACAGTGCCAAGTGGTGGAATAAAGGAACTGCTTGTCAAGCGTAGAACGGGGATAATATATGTTGAAAATAACGACCAAATTTTTCCATTGTGATTTCATGCAACATATCTTGAAAGGCTAACCAATTAAAAAATATAATTTGACCACATCAGTGGATTTGTTACAACAATAATCCATATAAAGTACAGTCATTTGTTTCATTAGAGGCATGTGTGAAAGTGAAACCATTGTTGAAATACTATAAAAGACTGCGATCATGGGAAATCGAATGAGATGGTTGATTTTGCTCTTTTGGAAGATTTGGCACAAACTGCATTTTGCAGAGAGTGCTTCTTTACAGATTGGCTCATCAGATACCGTTTCACAAAACCTGCTTTATCTCATTTTTGGGAACACTTTACTTGACACCCAGTGTCATAACCTGGTATGACACAGTCATAACCGTGTCATAATGTAATGAAAGCTGACATAACTCATAAGGTGTCAGTGTCACAACAGGTGTAAATATATGTCATGACAGTGTTATGACCATATTATAACAGGTTTTGACAAGTTATGTCAGCTGTTATGACATATTTTGACATGGTTATGACCGTGTCATAATGTGTTACGGCGATGGGTGTCAAGTGTTACCAGATTTGACCAGACCTGCCTTAAAAAGGCAAACACATGGCGTTCCAGTGCACATCCAAGTGCTATCCACCGTCGGGTTTTTGGCAACGGGCACTTTTCAACGGAGCTTGTCGATCAGCATCTCACAGCCCTGGAAGAGCCAATGTTTTGGATGCAATCATCAGCAAAACGAACAGTAACACATACAATGTCCGTACACCACCGCACAACAGGTTGAAGGCATGAGGGGTTTCTTTGCCATGATGCCATCAATATGTTCGCAAATACGAATGGAGCCATAGACGGCACCCACATCGCCATACAAGAACCCTCCCAAAAACGATTTCAACTATGTGAACAGAAAAGGTTTGCACTCTTAATGTGCATGTGATGCGCAAAAGACACTGCTGAATGTGGTGGCGAGGTGGCCAGGTGGAACGCACGACTCGTTCAGTCTGCAGAACAGCAATGTTGGCGGATACGCCTACAGGAGGGGGCTGGTGAGGATGGCTGGCTTATTGGTGAGTGTTGCCTACTCATTTGAAGTAGATTTGTCATTGCTAAAGCAAATTGTCCTAATGGTCCTCTCTTTGTAGCTATGTTTCTATTTTTACTGGTCAAGCCACAACTGAGCGAGCCAAATAAAACCTTTTGGTTGTACAACATTTTTGACTCTACGTTTGATTTCAGTCTCGGAAAAGTCATTTTTTCCGTAGCTTTTTGGGTTGTGAGGTTGTATTTCGTGGTACGGCGTTGGATAGTCCCCACAGGCATATTCGGATGATTTTGACCATATGGTTATTTAGGGGTGTTTCAAAATGCAAATAACCAAGGTCGTGCACGAGCACTGAAGCTGAGAACAATTGGTATTCGTCAATGGTTATCTCCTACCGGTGTGCATATGACGCTCGTAGGATTGTTTGATAAATCACACTTTTATATGCATACGAACATTCTAAATTCAGTTCGTAAGTACTATTTTAGACTAGTTTCTACTGAATATTGATAAATGAGGCCCCAGGTTTTTATGAGTGACTTGCCAAAACTATGGGCATACAGTATGTGTCAATATCTGACATTCATATGGTAATGGGATGAACCTGGCAGTCACAATATCGACAGCTTTACAGAACCGTAAGAGAAACAGTCAAAGAATGGCCTGGTCCCAGATCTGTTGGTGCCATGATGCCAGGCGTGAAAATGACCACAGGAGTTAACAAGACAGCACAAACAGATCTGGGACCAGGCTATTAAAAGAACCGCTCACACAGATATGTAAGTGTACATAGGCCATGGATGAGATATTCCGTTTGGTGTTTTGCATTATATTGTCCTTGTTTCTGAAGAAGTGATCATCCTCGGATCTGAGAGGCCACAGCTGAAGACACACGGGGGATATGGAAGTGTTCCAAGTGGTTTCTGCAGTAGCATACAGCAGAGGGGAGAGGGAACGCACACACACTTCTGCGGTAGCACACAGTGCAGGGGGAAATAGCCTGCTGGGTGAGAGGCCTGCTCTATATGCTGCATACTGTCACCAATAAGATCATCTCTGGTCCAGTGACCACAGCTGTGTGTGTGTGTGTGTTACGAATCCCTTTGGCCCGACAATCTAGGGGGGATGGTAATGGGACCCGTAACACAACTCATGCAAATTATTATAGTGACAACGTAACAGTGAGAACAAAAATAACCACAGACAACTAAATTACTACCGTCAAACACTCAAGGTTTATTTAAAAACACACGGTAATGGGGGGAGCAGGAAAAGGGGCTGAGCGGGACCCAAGGAATGAAAGAATAATCCAAAAACACCCCTAAGCTAGACTAGCCTACTTCACAAACAGCTAACTAACTAACCAAAAATACAGGGGGTGGTCCGCCCAGTTCTAACTAGTGTTTTTAACAATATTTAACTACGGGTAGTGTAGCCCAAGGGCGACTTGTCTGGTTACCCCCTTTTCCCACCATCAAACAAACACTCAAACACCATAACCAAAACAATACTCACAGGTGGGGACAAAGTGACATGTAGATGCAAAACACACAAGCGATCTACAGACAGAAGGCATTTACAAAAGAGATTGAGCTGGGGAGAAAACAACTGACAGGGGTTTTAAACCAAGGGAAAGGGACTGTGATTGGGTAAGGGAAAAGGAGCAGGTGTCTTCCGATTAGCGACTGATTGATGACTGATTGGGGAATGATTATTGTCACCTGTGAGTAGGGGAGAAGGAGAGAAAAGAAATACACACAGGATACACACAGAACACTTGTATCCGTAACAGTGTGTGTGTGTGTGTGTGTGTGTGTGTGTGTGTGTGTGTGTGTGTGTGTGTGTGTGTGTGTGTGTGTGTGTGTGTGTGTGTGTGTTTGAGCGTGTGTGTGTTTGAGCGCATGCATTACTTTCCACTAGAGTGCCTTTTTCATTTACTGGGCTTCGTACGATCAATGCTGTGTAGAGAAAATCAGCCAACCTGTTCATTATCCAGTGTCAGAGACAAACACTGGTCTACAACCGCTTACACTAAAAAGCATGCTGACACTAACACACACATACACACCGGGGAGCCCCAGTAGCAACCGTTTTGCCCCCACACAATACCCAACACAACACATATCTCTTCATTTACATAAGAGTGGCAGGCTAACTGGGTTGGCTGGCTGTAGTATTTGGTTGCGGTAGTTGGGTGGCTAACTTTAACAACAGCTGAAGGAAAGCAAGGCTGCATGGTTGTGATGTATCTAGAAACAGGAGGCCATGTTGAAATAAGTGTGTGTTTGTGACAGCAGGAGGGAAATGGGTTTTCTCCTTTCCTCCTCCTCCTCCTCATTTTCATCTTTCTCTTCGTCCTCACAGGGAGGCCAGCTCTCACACCACCTGTCCCCTCTCCTTACGACGCTCCCTGAGACGTGAGGGAGCATACAGGGCATTCGGGAAGTATTCAGACCCCTTGACTTTTTTCACATTAAGGTTACGTTACAGCCTTATTCCAAATGTACACACAATACCCCATAATGACAAAGCAAAAACTTTTTTTTTCTTCGAAATTGCTGCTAATTTATTAAAAATGTAAAAATCATATTTACATAAGTATTCACACCCTTTACTCAGTACTTTGTTAAAGCACTTAGACAGCGATTAAAGCCTTGAGTCTTCTTGGGTATGACGCTACAAGCTTGGCACACCTGTATTTTGGGAGTTTCTCCCATTCTTCTCTGCAGATCCTCTCAAGCTCTGTCTGGTTGGATGGGGAGCGTTGCTGCACAGCTATTTTCAGGTCTCTTCAGAGATGTTTGATCAGGTTCAAGTCCCGGCTCTGGCTGGGCTACTCAAGGATATTCAGAGACTTGGCTGTGTGCTTAGGGTCATTGTCTTGTTGGAAGGTGAACCTTCACCCCAGTCTGAGGTCCTGAACGCTCTGGAGCAGGTTCTCTTCAAGGATCTCTCTGTACTTTGCTGTGTCATCTTTGCCTTGATCCTGACGTGTCTCCCAGTCCCTGCCACTGAAGAACATCCCCACAGCATGATGCTGCCACCACCATGCTTCACCGTAGGCATGGTGCCAGATTTCCTCCAGCTGTGACGCTTCACATTCAAGTGTTCAATCTTGGTTTCATCAAGAAGAGTTCATGGTAAACTCCAAGCGGGCTGTCCAGTGCCTTTTACTGAGGAGTGGCTTCCGTCTGGCCACTCTACCATAAAGACCTGCAGAGATGGTTATCCTTCTGGAAGGTTCTCCCATCTCCACAGAGGAACTCTAGAGCTCTGACAGAGTGACCATCAGGTACTTGGTCACCTTCCTGACCAAGGCCCTTCTCCTCGATTACTCAGTTGGGCTGGGCGGCGAGCTCTAGGAAGAGTCTTAGTTCCAAACGTCTTCCATTTAAGAATGGTGGAGGCCACTGTGTTCTTGGGGACCTTCAATGCTGCAGAAATGTTTTGGTACCCTGCTCCATATCTGTGTCCCGAAACAATCCTGCCTCCGAGCTGTAAGGTATTTATGTTTTTTATGTTTAATACATTTGCAAAAATTTCTCAAAACCTGTTTTCGCTTTGTCATTATGGGGTAGTGTGTGTAGACTGCTGAGGATTTTATTTGTATTATTATTCATTTTAGAATAAGGCTTTAACATAACAAAATGTGGGAAAAGTCAAGGGGTCTGAATACTGAATATTTCCCGAAGGCACTGTATACACACACACACACACACACACACACACACACACACACACACACACACACACACACACACACACACACACACACACACACACACACACACACACACACACACACACACACACGTCATTGTACATATGAAAGGTGACACGCTAACACTCCTCTCTAAATGGCACGCTTTCAATGAAACGGCACTACCCGTGTAACCTTGGAAACCGCGCACGACTATTCCGGCTGCATAGCTGGAATCCTAATGGAGTTTTGAGGTATTTGGAAATGTAACCTTTCTGACCCCCAAACTGGTAAAGGAATAGCAATCAGCACAGCAGTCAGTGAACCTTCGCGTAAAAGCTTTTAATCCTGGAGTCTGAGAATAAGTGAACTAAGTATGCACACCTCCGTAAAAAAAGGATGGAGGGAAGGAGGGAGGGGGAGCTGGCGTGTGTTGTGAGCTGTGAGCCTGGGGGAGATGAGAAACGAGAGGTATGGCCTGTTCTGCTCTGTTCTCAGCCTGTCTCTGTCTCTGTTTCTGACCCAGGTGAGGGAGACCAGAGCAGACAGGCCCAGACCAGCCCCAGGCCAGGCAGATTGACGGGGGCAATGCCAACTGTTTCAGGAGGAGGAAGGTCCACCCCCACCCTCTCATCTCTCCCCTGTCCTCTCACCATGCTCTCAGTGGGCCCAGTGGAGGGAGACCAGACCAGACCATGCCAGGCAGACAGACTGGTGGCCACCCATCAACTCCAGCCCCCTCTTCCCTGTCCTTTTTCCTCTATCCACTCTCCATGCTTCCTGATCCGAATATAGAACACACACATACATCAGAAAGGGCAGACTGACTGGCGACACCGCCTGCCAGCCCTCCAGACCCTTCTCTCTCCCCTTTCCCTTTCCTCTCTCCTCTAACCAGGCCATGCACCATGCTCCCTGGTCCAGGTGACAGCCCAGGGACAAAGGGGTGATAACATCCACCCAGCAGCCTGGTTTCTTATCCAAGTCAAAGCAGGAGGTGGGTGTGTGAGTGAGGGAGTGTTGTACCTGTATACATTATTATTATTACTACTGAAATGAACTGTATTTCATTATCCTCATTGCATTGTATTGTATTTACTGAAATGCTGTACCGCCATACTGCTTTGGTCCTCTGTAGCTCTGTTGGTAGAGCATGCCACTTACAAAGCCAGGATAGTGGGTTCAATTCCCGGGACCACTAGTAAGTCAAATGTATACACGCATGACTAAGTTAATTAGGATAAAAGCTAAATGGCATATATTATATATTTGGCAATATCTACAAATTGTATTTCATGCCAATAAAGCAATCTGAATTTCAATTTCAGAGAGAAAGAATGAGTGAAAGAGAGAATACTTACACCCCCCCCCAGCACTGAACACACTCAGGTCCCACAACTGCATTGCTCCTCCATCATTGAGAGGGATACATTCACAGAGCTGGAGAGAGACATGGTGGAGCTCAAAGAGCTGGTCCACAGAATCCAGACAGAACAAACTCACAAAACTGACCAGCACAACAACACCCCCTCAACAAGACCCGGAGGGCAGAAGGTGGAGATGGACGGCTGTCTGAGAGAGCTGGCTGCTCTACGGACTGAGGTGAGAGAACTTAAAGCTTAAAGAGGCACGCGTGGCACTGAAGGACGAGGTCAGAAATCTGAGGTGTGACAGAGAGCAGGACACTCCCCCAGAGAAGCCGGCAGAACAGCCCACCTCAAACCCGGACCACAACCTCAACACCACAATGAGACAGACACCACAGGACCCAACAACCCAACAGACCCCACCCCCTCCTAACAGCCCTCCTGACAACCCCCCCCCACACACACACACATCCACTGAGGACACACAAAAGCCAGAGATTGTGCTTCTCATTGACTCAAATGGCAAATACATTCAAGAGGATAAACTTTTTCCCAAACACAAAGTGGCTAAACTCTGGTGCACAAACACTAGGCATGCCCTGGAGCTGTTATCAGAGGACAAACTAGGGTCCCCCAGCCACATCATAATTCACATGGGCACAAATTACCTGAGGGCCCAGCAGGAAAGGGTGGCAACAGCACTCAAGCGAGTGATTGAAAAAGCTTCTTCCACTTTCCCTAACGCACAAGTGGTTATCTCTACCTTGCTACCACGAAAATACTTTCACGCTGCCACCATACAGTGGGTGAATGCACGCATTTCGCGAGACTGTGCCTCAAAACCTAATATCTACCTGGCCCACCACTCCACCCTGGACTTAAACAGCCTTTACGACCAGGTCCACCTCTATAAGGCAGCGATCCCAACTTTTTCCAGGACCCTGAAAGACGTGACCCTCAACCATAGCCCGAGCACCTCACACAGGAGCAACAGAGCAACGGACACCCCGCCCAGACCAGCAAGATACCCTCCCAGACCTGCAAGACCCCCTCTCGAAGGACCTGCACCGAGAGAACCCAAGCCAAGAGGACCTACACCCAGACAACAGCATCACCAGCCACACCCCAACCAGCTAAGACCACCCCAAGCAAACCCTGGCCATACTCTATATAGGCCCCCCATATCAGACCTATGCCACTTCCGCCCACCCCATGCCCCCCGCCCCTGCAGCAAGGACCTCAACATGACAGCTGGACATATGCCAAGGCTGTGAGCAGAGCAACAGAGAAGAGATTCAGTGGGTATACTAATTTGGTATAGAGCAGACCTAACCCACTCTATTAAATTAGACAAAACAGGAACATTTTACATCTGGCTAGAAATTAATAGGGAAATGATCTCAACAGAGAAAAATCTCCTCCTGTGTCCCCCCAATAGATCCCCATACTTTAACGTTGACAGCTTCTCCATCCTAGAGGGGGAGATCAACAATTTCCAGACTCAGGGCCATGTACTAGTCTGTGACGACCTAAATGCCAGAACTGGACAAGAACCCGACACACTCAGCACACAGGGGAACAAACACCTACCTGGAGGTGACAGCATTCCCTCCCCCATATGCCCCCCTAGACACAACTACACAACATAACCAACAAAAACGGGTCACAACTCCTGCAGCTCTGTCGGACACTGGGTATGTACATAGTCAATGGTAGGCTTCGAGGGGATTCCTATGGTAGGTACACCTATAGCTCATCTCTTGGCAGTAGTACTGTAGACTACTTAATCAGTGACCTCAACCTAGAGTTTCTAGGTAGCCTAGTGGTGAAAGCGTTGAGCCAGTAACCAAAAGGTTGTTGGATCAAATCCCTGAGCTGACCAGGTAAAAATTGGTTGTTCTGACCCACTGTTCCCTGGGTGCTGAAGATGTGGATGTCAATTATGGGAGCACCCCACCTCTCTGATTTGGAGGGGTTGGGTTAAATGTGGAAGACATATTTCAGTTAAATGCATTCAGTTGTACAACTGAGTAGGTATCCCCTTTCTCTTAGTGTTCACAGTCAGTCCACTAACACCCCTATCAGATCACAGCAAAATCACACTCTACTTGAACAGAGCTATGCTCAATCATGAGGCATCAAAGCCAAAGGAACTGAATAATATTAAGAAATGCTATAGATGGAAGGAAAGTAGTGTGAAAATCTACCACACAACAATTAGGCAACAACAAATTCAATCCTTCTAGACAATTTCCTGGACAAAAGATTTCACTGTAATAGTGAAAATGTAAACTTGGCAGTAGAAAATATAAACAGTATATATGAACTCTCAGCTTCCCTATCAAATCTAAAAATGTCAAGCAGACAACTAAGAAAATTACCAACAATGACAAATGTGTTGATGAAGGAAGACCAAACCAAAAACAGAGACCCAGAAAACCTGAGCCTACGCCTTCACTATGGCGAATCACTAAAACAATACAGAAATACACTACGGAAAAAGAAGGAACAGCACGTCAGAAATCAGCTCAATGTAAATGAAGAATCCATAGAAAATTGGAAAACTCTAAAACAAACAACAGAAAGAGTTATCTATCCAAAACGGAGATGTATGGATAAACCACTAAACCAACCATACAAATCTTAGAATCAACGATTAAAGACTACCAGAACCCAGTGGATTCTCCAATTACATTGAATGAACTACAGGACAAAATACAACCCCTCCAACCCAAAAAGGCCTGTGCTGTTGATGGTATGATGAATGAAATGATAAAATACACAGACCACAAATTCCAATTGGCAATTGGCATACTTAAACTGTTTAACATCATCCTCAGTTCTGGACTGATCACCCCAATGAACCTATAGAAATGAACCTATAGAGAAATGAACCTGGAGAAGAGCTCCCCCCTAAGCAAGCTCGTCCTGGGGCTCTTGTTCACAAACACACCCCACAGAGCCCAAGGACAGCAACACAATTAGACCCTAACAAATCGTGAGAAAACAAAAAGATAATTACTTGACACATTGGAAAGAATTAACAAAAAAGCAGCACAAACTAAAATGCTATTTGGCCCTAAACAGAGAGTACACAGTGGCAGAATACCTGAACACCGTGACTGACCCAAATTTAAGGAAATCTTTGACTATGTACAGACTCAGTGACCAA
This sequence comes from Salvelinus namaycush, assembly GCF_016432855.1. Lineage (NCBI taxonomy): Eukaryota > Metazoa > Chordata > Actinopteri > Salmoniformes > Salmonidae > Salvelinus > Salvelinus namaycush. The sequence continues at coordinate 52,059,796 of NC_052315.1, forward strand.
AGCCTTGCTATTAAGAAAGGCCACCAAAGGCAGACCTGGCTCTCAAGAGAAGACAGGCTATGTGCACACTGCCCACAAGATTAGGTAGAACCTGAAATGCACTTCCTAACCTCCTGCCAAATGTATGACCATATTTGAGACACATATTTCACTCAGATTACACAGACCCACAAAGAATTAGTAAACAAATCAAATTTTGATAAACTCCCATATCTATTGGGTGAAATACCACAGTGTGCAATCACAGCAGCAAGATTTGTGACCTGTTGCCACAAGAAAAGGGCAACCAGTGAAGAACAAACTCCACTGTAAATACAACCTATTTTTATTGTTTATTTCACTTTTGTTTACTATCTAGTTCACTTGCTTTGGTAATGTAAACATATGTTTTCCATGCCAATAAATCCTCTTAAATTGAATTGAAATTGAGTGAAAGAGAGTGTGAGAGAGTTTGAGAGAGTGTAAGAGAGAGAGAGTGTAAGAGAGAGAGAGAGAGAGAGAGAGAGAGAGAGAGAGAGAGAGCAAGGGCCTGTAGAGAGTTGTGTCACCTGTGATAGAGAAATTAAGTATTTACTTGATTTATTTGATATTAATGGTTAAACAATTATATTTAACTAATATGCTGTGTCTTTATGGTCTCCCCTCCCTGGAGCTAACCTGGGCGTATGGGTCACTGGAGAAGGCTTGAGCTGACAAACAAGTTAAAGACTACATTCCATAGACAAGATGTGGTCGGTGTAACCTAGATAGCCTGGAAGAGTTTAGAACAATCCCTTATTGTTCTAATCATCCTGGCATCTGGGAAACTAAGAAGGGGTCAGGTTAAAACAGCACCGGGTTTGGATGACCAAAAGGATGAACCCAGGATGGCTTATGGTTCCACCCAATCTGCATGGGAGGGGTGGAACCAACCATGACTAAGTATTCTTAGTGTCAGCTATATAAAGAACTCTGTCTGTAAAGGTTAGGCTACTCGGCCCAACAGTCAAGAGTGCTGGGTTGACTAGTCTCATTATTGCAATAATTAATCGATTTTAAATAAAGATGATTATTTGAAGAAATTACAAAGTCTCTCTCAGTATGAATTTCCACGACACACGGCATCCTACCCTGATGTAGGTAAACGACCAGACCGGAACAAAATTCTAGTACGTCCCATACTAGAAGATTCACTGTATTTGTGTGTGTGTGTGCGTATGCATGTGTGTGTTTTCTCATCATCAATCATCATCCCCAGCCCTCTGTACCTACATGTATCCATTTACCCAGCCAGTCCACTGTGTGTGTGGGGGTGGTAATGCAAGGACCTGCTGTAATGCTGTTACCATGGGGAAGCATGCCGTGTGTCATTTAATTACAGCACTAGGCCTGGTGCGGTCTCCTGGGAAACAAACACACCTGTCACTGGGTAGATTATATGCACACATTATCAATTATTCACTCTCAGATAGGGACGGCAGGTTCCCTTTGAGTAACCGATAGTGTTTAACCAGGACCTGTGGTCACACACACACACACACACACACACACACACACACACACACACACACACACACACACACACACACACACACACACACACACACACACACACTGTAGAAATACAGGTATCTGGGTACCCAGCCAGTACATAGGGAAATCCATTGGTTAGACTAGATAAAAGGGTGTCAAACAGTGGAGGCTGGTAAGGGGAGGGAGGATGGCTCATAATAATGGCTGGGACGGAGCTAATGGAATGGCATCAAACACATAGAAACCACTTATTCTGCTCCAGCCATTACCATGAGCCCGTCCTCCCCAATTAAAGCGCCACCAACCTCCTGTGGTGTCCAAATAATTTGGTCTTCACCGACCAAAAATTGATTATACTTCCTTGCCATCAAAATGAGCAGAAAATTGTCCTCTGTCCTTCGCTTTTTGAACAGAGAGAAGCTGGAAGGCGAGAAGAGACTACAGGTCCATTATAATTTCTACACAGTTTCAATTTAGTTTTAGCCATTTCAATGTCCATTGAGAATTTCTTTATTGAATTATTATTATTTTTTTTACTCAAACCACCGCAGGCCTTAAGTTTGACACATGAAGACTAGAGGGTAACGTGTTCTTGTTCCGTAATGATTGATCCTCTATGATTACCACACAAATGGAATGGCTATGAAAACTGGTTCCTTACCAACCACAGGTCATACGTACACAATGCTGGTATACTATACTGTGTAAATCTAATCTACCCTGTTGTGTGTGTGTGTCTGTGTGTCTGTGTGTGTGTGTGTGTGTGTGTGTGTGTGTGTGTGTGTGTGTGTGTGTGTGTGTGTGTGTGTGTGTGTGTGTGTGTGTGTGTCTGACCACAGGCTTAACACAACACAATGACAATAGCAGCGAGTTAGGGAACAGAGGAAGCAATGTCAAGCTGCAGCTATTAATAGACAACACCTTGAATAAAACAATGTCCCTCCCTGGGCTTTCAATTCTGGCCATCACATGGATCCATCACAGGGCTGTTCGAAGACAGGTTCACAAGGTTCACACACAAACACACACACATACACATACACTCAACCAGTCATAGAGCTTTCATCTCTCTCTCTGGCCGTCTTCTCTATTTGTGGATGAGATAGCTTTTCAGCTGTCCTAATTTCAACAGCAGCAGGTGAATAGAACAGAAGAATGCAAATGTCTTCCATTGTTATTTACACAGTCAACCAGGCCCATTAGCATATCACAACCAGCAGACTAGATATGCCAAAACATTTCTTATGGTAGGAAAAAAAGCAGCAATTGTTGTATTTCATTTCATTTAGACTGATGAAATACACATGATGTATTTCTATCTGGATAGTGTCTATGGATTGGCCTATGAGGAATCACTATTTGACTGAATGGAGCTTGGTGGTACGATACAGAACAAAACAATACTAATACCTATCGGCTATGTTCAAGGACTGTATAAATGAATGGACAAAGCCAACGATCACGTGACACCGTTCATTCCTATGTGAAGACTCAATAGCGCATTGAAGCCAAATGAAGTCGGTTAAAATGGCGTCTCATGGAGACATTAACATGCGCAGTTTGAGCTACTCCAGGAAGTGACGTTGCAGGCTATATTTAGACGGTACAAGGATTCTGTGCACTATACTAGCTCATTTTGTCACATAAACTGAAATTAGGCATACTATTTTAGCAACCAGGAAATGGCAGGAGCAATTTCTGCATAATGCAACTTTTAAATCATTTATTCACTTTAGCAATAACAGCCAGAAGATGGTGTGTTTGGGGTGAGGGGGCTTGGACTTTGGGGAGCTTGTAAGTAACAATTGAGCTTTTCTTTACAAATCTGCATAATTATTTAGGTTAATTCAACAGATAATAGATGGACCATCGAGAGGGCCATTGTCTTGTGAATAATACCCTGCCACTGCTTAAGAGAATAAATTAACGTTACTTATCATTGTTATTACAAAGCCAGTCGACAGATGCAGAAAGGCAGAGAACTGAATGCAAGACGTCATCTCGTCTCTGAGAGAAAGTTCCAGCAACAGAAGAGAAGAAGGAGCTGTACACTTGAGTAGTTTCGAGCAGATCTATAGTTCGCGTTGAATGCAAGATGTCATCGTTGAAACAGACAGACTGGTCCCTGGAAGAGAAGAGAAGGGCTGCCTACACATGGGTAGTTTCGAGAGACAACAGCATTTCTGTTTGAATGCAGTCAAGCCTGAGCTTCTATGTTCTCTCAGCAATACTATTTCTGTGGCAGCTGGGCTAGATGCTTGCTGAGCCACAGCCTAGTCTGGAGGGAAGGTAAGGGAACCCATCCTCTATCCTTCTCTCTGAAGTCCCGTCGGAGTCAGTTCATTCGCAGCAACCTGCCGTCACTGCAGTCTCGAAGAATAGGCTCCACATCACGCTGAGCTACTGGAAAAAGCAATCCACCGGAAAATGATGTCTTCGATGACAGTGAGCCAAGCAGTCCTCTGTGTTAATCCACTGTCTGTGGTGGTAATGGAAAATAATGGCCAATACAACCTCTTGCAACAAAAGTAAATGCACACCTAGGGTCAGTTTCCCAGACTGAAAATGTAGAGCCTTAGTGGCCCACTCATCTCTAGGCTCTCAATTTGACTGATGTCCATGACTCATGTCCAGCCACGTGGCCGTGTTTAAAATACGACACAATTGCACACAAGGTCCAACCGAAACTTGACCAACTCCTCTGAATCGGAGAAGTGGTGGTGGTGGGGGGGGGGCTGCCACATTGGGCGCCTGTTGTGGGGGGTTAACTGTCTTGCTCAAGGGCAGAACAACAGATTTTTCACCTTGTCAGCTCGCGGATTCGAACTAGCTATTTTTCAGTTACTGGCCCAACACTAAACGCTAGGCTACCTGCCATGAAGGAGGCATAATAGCCTCTTGTCAGGATGTGAAGGATAAGTTGTCTGAGAGGTTGAGAGGGCCAGGGCATTACAGCTCCCTGACTGACAGCAGTAATATGACCCTTTCAAGACCCCTCTCTCCTTCTCTCTCCTTAAGTGGTCAATGAGAGCACCGCCAGGAGATGACCCAAGGCCTCTGGGATTTCCGATAAGCAAGTCCACTACAGGAGTTCTGAGTAAATATGGGTTTCACTTGGCTTGGTTTGAGACAACAAGGCCTTTAGGAAGATAACCCTAAATCCATACAAGGGAGTATTTTTAACTCACATCAAACACAGGTACTTGTGACACAAAGGCTGCTAATCATTTAACCACAGGGGGTTTTGTTGCTCCTGCTGTCTGTCACATGTTGTTTGAGGGCTTTCAGCTCCTTGATTTGTTGACTCTTTGAGCGAGACAATCCCAAAGGATCAGAGTCTCTCTGGATCCAAAGTTCCAGGAGCACCTGTCATGGTTAGAATAAACTGAACTGAAGTAAAGCCGTAGTATTCCAAAAAGGAGAAGTAATAGCATCTCCAATAAAAGACTGAACCGAAGAAAAGTTAAGATCTTTAAAACTACTTTTTCAGTGCAGACCTACTGTATTTGGAGGAGAGGGGGGGGGTGTATCTGGACTAGCTGGTTTTGAATTGACTAAGAAACCCTTTGGGAGAACGTGATGGTTTTAAATTGATATATCAAACTGAAGCCTCAGGAGGCTTAAAAGATTTGTCATGGGCCCACAGATCCTCAAAAAGCTCTACAGCTGCACCATTGAAACATCTTGACTGGCTGCATCACCGCTTGGTATGGCAACTGCTCGGCATTCGACCGCAAGGCGCTACAGAGGGTAGTGCGTTCGACCCAGTACATCATGGGGGCCGAACTCCCTGCCATCCACGACCTCTATACCAGGCGGTATAGACAGGACGTACCGGACTGGGGAGGCGCACTGGAGGCCAGATGCGTGAAACTGGTGCAGATGACACCGGACTGATGTCATGCTCCTCAGCACTCTCATCACCACCACCTCTCTCCGGAATCTTTCGTCGAGTTCCTCCTTCGACTCCCTGATGGTCTCTGGCTCATTCCTCGGCTCCACCGACCACCACACTGTGGCCAAGAACCCTGGCGTCGTCGCTGTCCTCCCTTCTCTCCCTGCGTCTGCTTCCACGGAAGGCTTTCGTCTCCAGCCATAATTTCCTCCGAAGTCCAGGATGTCTTCTCCTCCTTTATCTCCTCCCAAGCCCAGGATACCCTCTCTTCCCGGGCACGCTGCTTGGTGCTGTTGTGGTGAGATCTTCTGTCACGATTCATGGTAATCATACTCGGACCAAGGCGCAGCATACGTAGAGTTCCACATGTTTATTAAATGAAACTCACGAAAACAATAAACAGCAAATGAAATGTGCAGCAAATGCAGTGCTCCCAGGCAACTACACAAAAACAAGATCCCACAAAACACAGTGGTGAAATGGCTGCCTAAATATGATCCCCAATCAGAGACAACGATAAACAGCTGCCTCTGATTGGGAACCATACCAGGCCTACATAGAAATAAATACACTAGATCACCCAGCCTAGTCACACCCCGACCTAACCAAAATAGAGAATAAAAAGGCTCTCTATGGTCAGGGCGTGACAGTTGCGTACGGCCCAGTACATCACGGGGGCCGAACTCCCTGCCATCCACGACCTCTATACCAGGCGGTGTCAAAGGAAGGCCCTAAAAATTGTCAGACTCCAACCACCCAAGTCATAGACTGTTCTCCCTGCTACCGCACGGCAAACGGTACCGGAACGCTAAGTCTGGGACCAAAAGGCTCCTGAACAAATTCTACCCCCAAGCCACAGATTGCTAAATAGTTAACCAAATAGCTACCCGGACTATCTGTATTGGCACTTTTTGCACTAACTCTTTTTGACTCTATGCACACACACTGGACTCTAACCACACACTCACACTGACACTGACACTCCAACACACACACACACACACACACTGACACTCCAACACACACACACACACACACACACACACACACACACACACACACACACACACACACACACACACGTCAACATGAACACAGGCACACATTCACCACATACATATTTATACACTTCCACACTCATCACATACACTGCTGCTACTGTCTATTATCTATCCTGTTGCCTAGTCACTTTATCCCTACCTATATGTACATATCTACCTCAATTTCCTCGTACCCCTCCACATCGACTCTGTACTAGTACCCCATATATATAGCCAATCTATCATTGCTCATTGTGTATTTATTTATTGTGTTACTATATATTATTCTATAATTATTATCATTTTATTTTTGTATTTTGCAATGTTGGGATGGGCCCGTAATTTCAATTTCAATCTGCATCTGTTGTTTACGAAGCATGTGACAATTCAAATGCAATTTGATTTGAAAGATGAGCATAAAGCAGCAAGGCACATGATAGCTGATGGTATCTCACAACTGTATCTGACAAAATGTCATATGATATTAACTTGGGCTGTTGAAATACTAGAGCTTCCTTCTTTTAAGAGAGAATCTTAAGTGGACAAAAGCTGAAATGCAAAGTTTCCTACACACTTATCTGGCTTCCTGTAACTCCTTGAATGCTGACGGGCTCATTCTCTGCCATGGTCACCTCTGTATTCTCTGAGCACCAAAAAATGCCCTCATAAGAATATCCTGAATAGCCTGGATCAGCACTTTAAAACTGTATTTCCTGTCAACCACAGAGCGATCACAATACATGACTGGGAGTTGCCGGTCTCCTTTGGGGCTGTACTCCCGTCCCAAATGGGACCCTATTCCCTATTTAGTGCACTACTTTTGACCGGACCCGAAGATCTCTGGTCAAAAGTAGTGCAATAAATAACAAATAGGGTGCCATTTGGGGTGCAGCCCTGGTCTCCTTTGGGACTCGTTATTAGAGTGAGAGTCAAAAAGGCCCACACAGTGATAGGCATCCTGATTCGGTGTGCCTTTCTCATGGTAAACAGGTTGAGATTGGCCCAGCTTTGTGGTGCTATAATACAGCATCTGCTTTATAGCATGGAAAAAATACATTGTCCCCCGGGGGAAGAGAAAGGGACCATTGATGGTGACCGTGGTAGCAGGGGTTTTGACTGTGACTAAGGTTGCAAAGGGGGTATATTACTGGAAATTTTTGAAGTTTACCATTAAACTACCAGAATTTGGGTAACTTTCAAGTATGTAATTTATCACAAGACATTTCGTGGCCCTTTTGGGTACTTCAGATTATCACAGGTGTCTGTAATTATCGCTGGACCTCTGTGTGGCCTCACATGTTAAATATATAACATAATCCAATACAATTATTTTAAAACGAAGCATAAAATGAAATGACAAAACTGTTAAACCTTATTCTAAATATGGTGTTTAATATGAGGGTTTTAGCATGAAACATTATATATTTTTTACACACTTTTATTTATTTTACTATGTCAATATGTCTTTGTTGTAAATGTTTTGACCGCAAACTGGTGGCAGCTATGAAAAAAAGTAAATAGTTGGAAGAGTTGCAGAGTTAATTGAAAATAACGCTGTTGTTGATTAGATGTTTTCATCATTAATTAGGCCATTTTCTCTTGAACCATATTGTCTACCTACTAGAAACTCATAGACAACATGGACAAAGATATAAAGATAAATACTATATACAGTGCCTTCAGAAAGTATTCACACCCCTTGATTTTTTCAATTTCTGGGGGTTACAGCCTGAATTTAAAATGGATTAAATTAAGATTTTTTTGTCACTGGCCTACACACCATATCCCATAACGTCAAAGTGGAAAGATATTTTTCGAAACATTTACAAATTAATTATAAATGAAAAGCTCAAATGTCTTGAGTCAATTAGTATTGCACCCCTTTGTTATGGCAGGCATAAATAAGTTCAGGAGTAAAAATGTGCTTAACAAGTCGCATAAGTTGCATGGACTCACTCTGTGTACAATAATAGTGCTTAACATGATTTTTGAATGACTCATCTCTGTACCCCACACATACAATTATTTGTAAGGTCCCCCAGTTGAGCAGTGAATTTCAAACACAGATTTAACCACAAAGACATGGGAGGTTTTCCAATGCCTCGCACAGAAGTGCCACTACTTGTAGTGGGGTAAAAATATAAAAAGCAGACATTGAATATCCCTTTGAGCATGGTGAAGATATTAATTACACTTAGGATTGTGTATCAATACACCCAGTCACTACAAAGATACAGACATCCTTTCTAACTCAGTTGCCGGAGAGGAAGGAAACCGCTCAGGGATTTCACCATGAGGACAATTGTGACTTTAAAACAGTTACAGAGCTTAATGGTTTCACTTGGCTCGGTCTGAGGAGTAGCAATCACATCACAAGACAACAAGGCCTTTAGGAAGAGAACCCTAATAACTCTAAACCCAAACAAGGGAGTATTTTTAACTCACAAGCTAACAACGGTACTAGTGACATAAAGGATTGTAATCATTTAACTACAGGGGGTTTTGTTGCTCCTGCTAAGATGTCTGTCACATGTTGTTTGAGGGCTTTCAGCTCCTTGATTTGTTGACTCTGAGTGAGACAATCCCAAAGGATCCGAGTCTCTCTGGATCCCAAGTTCCAGGAGCACCTGTCATGGTTAGAATAAACTGAACTAAAGTAAAGCCTTAGTATGCCAAAAAGGAAAAGTAATAGCATCTCCAATAAAAGATTGAACCGAAGAAAAGTTAAGATCTTTAAAACTACTTTTTCAGTGCAGACCTACTGTATTTGGAGGAGGGGGGGGGGGGTATATCTGGACTAGCTGGTTTTGAATTGACTAAGAAACCCTTTGGGAGAACGTGATGGTTTTAAATTGATATATCAAACTGAAGCCTCAGGAGGCTTAAAAGATTTGACATGGGCCCACAGATCCTCAATCAGAGACAACGATAAACAGCTGCCTCTGATTGGGAACCATACCAGGCCAACATAGAAATAAATGCACTAGATCACCCACCCTAGTCACACCCCGACCTAACCAAAATAGAGAATAAAAAGGCTCTCTATGGTCAGGGCGTGACAGTACCCCTCCCCCCAAAGGTGCGGACTCTGGCCGCAAAACCTGACTCTATAGGGGAGGGTCCGGGTGGGCGTCTAGCGTCGGTGGCGGCTCCGGTGCGGGGCGAAGTACCCACTCCGCTCGTGGATTCGCCAGCATCGGTGGCAGCTCTGGTGCGGGACTTTGCCCCCGCCCAGACCGCGGGTCCGGCCATGGAGCCGGGTAGAACTCCATGCCCGGACTGGGCATCGGCGCAGAGAAGCTGGGAGCTGGGTTGTACGCCACACCCGGACTGGGCACCGGCACCGAAGAAGGCTCCGGCCTTGGAGCCGAGTTGACCGCCGTGCCTGGACTGGGCACCGGCACAGAGAAAGGCTCCTGCCATGGAGCGGGACTGGACGCCGTGCCTGGACTGGACATCGGCGCAGAGGAAGGCTCCTCCCATGGAGCGGGACCGGACGCAGTGCCTGGACTGGACATCGGTGCAGAGGAAGGCTCCTGCCATGGAGCGGGACCGGACGCCGTGCCTGGACTGGGCACCGGCACAGAGGAAGGCTCCTGCCATGGAGCTGGACCGTATGCCGTGCATGGACTGGGCATCGGCGCAGAGAAGGGCTCCTGCCATGGAGCTGGACTGGACGCCGTGCTCGGACTGGGCATCGGCGCAGAGGAAGGCTCCTGCCCTGGAGCTGGAGGTTCCCGGACCGTGAAACGTCTCAGGAGGTTCCCGGACCGTGAAACGTCTCAGGAGGTTCCCGGACCGTGAAACGTCACCGGAAGCTCCGGACTGGGAACTGTCACCGGAAGCTCCGGACTGGGAACTGTCACCGGAAGCTCCGGACTGGGAACTGTCGCCGAAAGCTCTGGACTGGGGATCGTCGCAGGAAGCCTGGCGCTTGGGGCCGGCACTGGTGGTACCGGACTGGTGACACGCACCTCAGGGCGAGCGCGAGGAGCAGGCACAGGACGTACCGGACTGGGGAGGCGCACTGGAGGCCTGATACGTGGGGCTGGTACAGGTGGCACCGGGCTGGTGACATGCACCTCAAGGCGAGTGCGGGAGCAGGCACAGGACGTACCTGACTGGGAAGGCGCACTTGAGGGAGAGTGCGAGGAGCAGGCACAGGAAGTACCGGACTGGGGACACGCACTTCAGGGAGAGTGCGAGGAGGAGGCACAGGACGTACTGGGCTGTGGAGGAGCACTGGAGACCTGGTGCGTAGAACTGGCACAGATGGTGCCGGAACGATGACACACTCCGCAAGGTGAGTGCGGGGAGCTAGCACAGGACGGACTGGGCTGTGGAGGCGCACTGGAGACCTGGTGCGTAGAGCTGGCACAAGTTGTACCGGAACGGTGGCACACACTTCAGGGCGAGTGCGTGGAGGAGACACAGGACGTACCGGACTGGGGAGGTGCACTGGAGGCCAGATGCGTGAAACTGGTGCAGATGACAGCGGACTGGTGTCATGCTCCTCAGCACGCCCACTCTGCAGCACTCTCATCGCCACCACCTCTCTCCGGAATCTTTCGTCGAGTTCCTCCTTCGACTCCCTGACGGTCTCTGGCTCATTCCTCGGCTCCACCGACCACCCTGTGTGCCCCCCCACCAAAAATTGGGCTTTCTTTTGGGCTTACACTGTGGCCACGAACCCTGGTGTCGTCGCTGTCCTCTCTTCTCTCCCTGAGTCTGCTTCCACGGAAGGCTTTCGTCTCCAGCCATAATTTCCTCCCAAGTCCAGGATGTCTTCTCCTCCTTTATCTCCTCCCAAGCCCAGGATACCTTCTCTTCCCGGGCACGCTGCTTGGTGCTGTTGTGGTGGGATCTTCTGTCACGATCGTCGTGGTAATCATACTCGGACCAAGGCGCAGCGTACGTAGAGTTCCACATGTTTATTAAATGAAACTCACAAAAACAATAAACAGCAAACGAAACGTGCAGCAAATGCAGTGCTCCCAGGCAACTACACAAAAACAAGATCCCACAAAACACAGTGGTGAAATGGCTGCCTAAATATGATCCCCAATCAGAGACAACGATAAACAGCTGCCTCTGATTGGGAACCATACCAGGCCAACATATAGAAATAAATACACTAGATCACCCAGCCTAGTCACACCCCGACCTAACCAAAATAGAGAATAAAAAGGCTCTCTATGGTCAGGGCATGACAGTTGCGTACCTCCCAGTACATCACGGGGGCCGAACTCCCTGCCACGACCTCTATACCAGGCGGTGTCAAAGGAAGGCCCTAAAACTTGTCAGACTCCAACCACCCAAGTCATAGACTGTTCTCCCTGCTACCGCACGGCAAACGGTACCGGAACGCTAAGTCTGGGACCAAAAGGCTCCTGAACAAATTCTACCCCCAAGCCACAGATTGCTAAATAGTTAATCAAATAGCTACCCGGACTATCTGTATTGGCACTTTTTGCACTAACTCTTTTTGACTCTATGCACACACACTGGACTCTAACCACACACTCACACTCACACTGACACTCCAACACACACACACACAGACACTGACACTCCAACACACACACACTCCAACACACACACACTCCAACACACACACACTCCAACACACACACACACTCCAACACACACACACACACACACACACACACACACACACACACACACACACACACACACACACACACACACACACACACACACACACACACACACACACACACCAACATGAACACAGGCACACATTCACCACATACATATTTATACACTTCCACACTCATCACATACACTGCTGCTACTGTCTATTATCTATCCTGTTGCCTAGTCACTTTATCCCTACCTATATGTACATATCTACCTCAATTTCCTCGTACCCCTCCACATCGACTGTACCAGTACCCCATGTATATAGCCATTGCTCATTGTGTATTTATTTATTGTGTTACTATATATTATTCTATAGTTATTATCATTTTATTTTTTTATTTTGCAATGTTCGGGATGGGCCCTTAATTTTAAATCTACATCTGTTGTTTACGAAGAATGTGATAATTCAAATGCAAATTGATTTGGAAGATGAGCATAAAGCATCAAGGCAAATGATAGCTGTGATAGGAGAAAACTGAGGATGGATCAACAACATTGTAGTTACTCCACAGTTGTAGTGACTCCAGAATTGTTAGATTACTTGTTAGGTATTGCTGCACTGTCGGAACTAGAAGCACAAGCACTTCGCTACACTCGCAATAACATCTGCTAACCACGTGTATGTGACAAATAACATTTGATTTGACTTGGTTTTGACAATACTAACCTAATTGACAGAGTGAAAAGAAGGAAACCTGTACAGAATACAAATATTCCAAAACATGCATCCTGTTTGCAACAAGGCACTAAAGTAATACTGCAAAAGCTGTGGCAAAGCAATTACCTTTGGGTCCTGAATACAAAGTGTTATGTTTGGAACAAATCCAATACAACACATTACTGAGTACCACTCTCCATATTTTCAACCATATCGGTGGCTGCATTATGTTATGGGTATGCTTTTTCCGAGCTAAGCACAGGCAAAACCAGGTTCAATCTGCTTTCCACCAGACACAGGGAGATGAAGTCACCTTTCAGCAGGACAAGAACCTAAAACACAAGGCCAAATCTACACTGGAGTTGCTTACCAAGAAGACAGTGAATGTTCCCGAGTGGCCGAGTTAAAGTTTTGACTTAAATCTACTTGAAAATCTATGGCGAGACCTGAAAAGGGTTGTTTAGCAATGATCATCAACCAAGAATTTTGAAAAGAATAAAGGGCAAATGTTGCACAATTTAGGTGTGGAAATGTCTTAGAGACAAACCCAGAAAGACTCACAGCTGTAATTACTGTCAAAAGTGCTTCTACAAAGTATTGACTCAGGGGTGTGAACAGTGGCAATTTTAGCATGTACATCCTGGTGGGGCAAACCATTTTGGGGGGAGGGGTGAATGCCAGCAAAGCCACAATATAACAAAACACAACACTAAACAATACATTAATTGCACTATAACGGTGACAAACGGTGCCCACAAACTGTTAGGGCCTACATAAAGCTGTCACAACTGCAGTCCCAACACCTTTCCACTGCTGCTGACAGTGAAACAGTTCATTCAGCCTCATTTACTGCCTTTAAAAAAAACATAGCTAATATGGCTGACTTGCTTAAACAAATGTGGTTTCTACTTACAATTGAGATGTACAAACTATGGCATAAGGGGACGACAAGCGGATAAGAGGCGATCCATGATTTCGATTAAGACATTAATGAGCGAGCTATGACAGACATAGTCAATATAACTATTTGTTAAGCACTTTTGAAATGTACAGCGACAGAAGTCAGAACATGGGCTGTTCTTACAAGTCAGAACCGTAGGATAAATAAAGGGGGCATATTAGCAGACAATTAACCTCTTACAATATTCAATGGTTACCTTTCCCGAAAACAGTTTATACTGTAGGCTACATGTGCACCACCAAGTCAGAACAGTAGGCGAAATTAAGAGGCAAAAATAGACCAAATTATTAGGTTGAGGCACGTGAGCTACTAACAGCTTACTACACAACATACACTTAGTATTACTTTCTTAGCTACAGTATACATATCTCCCTGGCATATTACATCATTTATGCAGCAGCATACAATACATTTTTGGACTCACCTTGTTGTGCTGTGCTCACTTGAACAGGAAGGTGGCGCGGCGGTCCAAATTTTGTCATCAAACTTTAACATCAAAGTCTGGCATTCTCTGGATTTTTAGTGCTTTCAAGACAACTGGGAACTCAGGAAAAAACAAACAAATTTGAATCAGGATGACGTCAGTGATCTTCAGGTTGTAGCTCTAGAAAGAGGCCAGAGTTCCCGACTTACAATTCCGAGTTGGATGACCATTCAAAACGTATTTTCCCAGTCAAAGCTAGTTTTTCCCGAGTTCACAGTTGTCTTGAACTCACTGAAGTCAGATTTCCCAGATCCAAGTTAAGTTGTTTTGAGCACAAAATAAATCATGGCCAATGTTGAATGTTTATAATTTTAAGCTTGGAAAAGAGACCCTTAAACCCAGAATTGGGACCACACACCCACTCCACTGAATAGCAGGCTAGTGATTGCTTTGAAATGCTTTCAGTTTGCCACTGATTCCTTCCAAACCCCTCATTGTTGAATTTGCGATTTCCAACTCGTTTTGTAATGTTTATGTCCAATGGCCAATGAGCACTGATATGTTTCATCTATAATTTCTCTTCATTATTTCTCTTCATATGACAAGGATTAAAAAGGATTTGCCAGTAGATTGTCGACTCGATTCATGATGATGACTGCTAGCTAAGATTTTGAAAGTATGATGTTGTCCAATCAAAGCTACTGTAGATATAACGTGATTTGATGTAATTTTATTTGGGGCCAATGACCTTGAGCCTTCTTGGACGGCCACTTATAATGTAACTCTATGGCAGCAACCAAGGGGCTTGAATAATTTTTGAGCTCTACCCTTAGATTTGGCAGTGAGGTAGTGTCCCCATGAGTGACAGAACACTGAGTCAATCATGGCGCAAATAGAGAGCATCGCCACTGGGTGTGAGTACTTCTATAAATGAGATACTTCCGTATTTGATTTACAATACATTTGGGTGAAAACATACATATATATATATATATATATATATATATATATATATATATATATATATATATATATATATATATAAGTAACCTGTCTGTAAACATTTGTTGGAATAATTACTTGTAAATTACCAGTAGCTTTGCAACCCTAACCGTGACACAGGCTGGTCGGTGCTGGTCGACCGACCGCCCTGCACACAGCCTCCAAAGTAGGGTTAGTGTTTAGGAATGAGACCCTTCAATGGGCATTGAAATGGCAAGAGGCCAAGAGAAAAAATGTAAATAAAAAGTGTTCAATAAAAAAGTATTCTCGTGGCTATGGGGCCATCTTACAACAGCTCAGTGAAAAGACTGACTCAGAACAATTCTCATAGGACCATAGGTGGACAGGGAAACATCATGTCCGAGAGCAAGAGCGAGAGCGAGAGAGAGCGAGCGAGCGCCTTGGTTGACCCTTACTTGTCCATTCTGTGACACTAAAGGCGTCCACATGCTTCCCAGCCGAAACAATTCAGTAGATTTGTGCATATATTATATATTTCAATTTTTGAAATCCGATAATAAACAGTATATTGCACTCATCTGTATTATAATGCAGGAATACACAACATAATATCCTCCAGGCCTACGCTAATTTAACATTGTAGCATTGACCTCACCTACAGTACACCTGCCTTCCAATTGATTCCCATCCATGTGTTTAGTGTTGACTGGATGAAAGGATGGATGGAGGGACGGATGGATAGAGATAATGGATAGAGATAATGGATAGAGATAATGGATAGAGATAATGGATAGAGGAGGGATGAACGGTATCATGGTGCCCGGCACAACAAGCCACTTAACGCTGTTCCGTTTACTGGATTGGATTAGCCTTCCTCTGAGGGATCACATTAATTATAGTGATCCACATATACCTAGCTAAACAGATGTGTTCAACAGCATGGACTCAACAGTTGATTCCATTTCAATTCAGTTAGTTCAGGGAGTACATTGGAATTTCAGTTGACTTCCTGAATCAAGAGGGCTACTGACTCAATGTTCATCTACTAAGATCAATGACAGTAAGGGGGATATAATGAAGTTCATAGGAAATACAGTGTCTTGGTGTACGGTCTATCTGAGATTTCTCTTCTTTATTTTCCTTTTTTAGGACAATTTTAGGCTCATTTCTTTTCACTCTTTCAAGTATAGCATATTCACATAAAACATGTTAAATGTGAGTAGTAGGTGTCCCGGGTGAACTCTATATCTATGACCATATACTGTAAATAAATTAAGAAGTTCTATTTCTATGGTCCAGACTCTCTAGCATGCCTCTGTCCTAAACAATAGGAGTCAAATGTATAGAAAGTCTTTGCTATTAGATATTATGGGTATGAAATGGACCTCCGTCACAGTGGTGCGTTTCACCAATGCATGGCTTTAACATTTAGACTCTTTTATGTATTGTCTCTTTCTCTTTCTCTCTTATGCCGTTCTTTGGTCAGCCATTTGGAATGAAGTGATTCACCAAAAGCTGTCTCCGACATGCGCTGGTCGCTGCCGCCAATACTCTTGTTACTTTCCGATGGAAATTCACAGTTTAAGCCTAAAATCCAAACTATATAGTAAAAACAGAATAACAAAATGAGATAATTTTTTAAAAATTGAACCTTTATTTAACTAGGCAAGTCAGATCAGAACAAATGCTTATTTTACAAGGTCGGCCTACACCGGCCAAACCCTCCCCTAACCCGGACGACGCCAAATGTGCGCCTCCCTATGGGACTCCTGATCACGGCCGGGTGTGATACAGCCCAGGATCGAACCAGGGTCTGTAGTGACACCTCTAGCAGTGCCTTAGACCGCTTCGCAACTTGGGAGCCCTCCAGATAGATTATGATGAAAACAAACTCAAATGGTCTAGGACCGGGAAATACTGTAAAGCAGACAAATAGCACATTGTACTTTGGCTACGTTTCAATCTGTTCAGGCCAAGGACAAACAACTCACAAACAATCACCGATCTCATGAGAAAACCGGAACGTAAAAAGTCTCGCAAACTTTTGCTATGTTTTTGCAATAGCTCCATACTTCGAGTAAATATTTTTTAAAAAGGTAATAGTATTTTGGAACAGCATTGTACATGACTTGAAAAAGGCATACCACAGCTCTATTATACACAGCAAAAGCAGAAGACACGGTCAAAGTGACAGTGAGTGTCTAGCATGGACACTTGGAGGAGTGGTAGGGAGGGGTACATGGGGAGAACAAAATTGCCCTCAGCCTCCAGCAGGTTTATTGTTCCTTTCATCAAAGAAAAAGCCAGAGAAAGCCATATTTACGCCAGACAGTCTATATTAGAATGGTGCACCCCGGTAAGACAGAGAGCAAGCTCCGGTCACTGCCTCTTCCAATTCTCACCCCAGCCTGGCCCTCTCGTCCGCCATATCACCCTTCTCACCCTTCTCACCGCCACTACATAACATCCGTTATGACCCAATCTGTGACATATACAGCTGCCGTTATCATTTAAATCCCTGTTTGAGAGTGGTTACACTTCTGTAGCAGCCCTATCCCTCAGCTTTATAGCAAACCAAGTGGTGGAGCTGCCATTTTGGTGTTTTTCAAAGTAAGGAGTGAGCCTTTAACCAGAATCAATGGGGCATCCTGTTTGTTTATTAGCCTCTTAAAAAATAGACAGTTAAACAGTAATGACCACAGTAAACACGTATTTTCATTCATTGCCCTCAAAGTGGACCAAAAGGAAAAGTCAATAGAATGCACAGGCAATAATGAAGATACGGACATCCTAAAGACGTTAACAAATGAAAAGGGACTACATGTTTGGTTCTATTTACACCAAGAACTACAGAGCAGAGGGTGGAGGATTTAAGTTTGTGAAGTCGCAAACCAATGAAACCACAGACCCAAATGGCACCCTATTCAATATCTAGAGCACTTATGACCAGGTCCCACAGTGCTCTGGTCAAAGTAGTGCACTATGTAGGGAATAGGGTGCCATTTGGGACGCACCCTGGGGGTCTCCCTCCCTGCTACACTTCCAAGTCTACATCAAAGTGTGGATGTTTGAGATAGGGTGAGGGAAAACTTGGTAAATTCATGCAATCACTTGTATCTTCAAAAAAACACACTAATGCAAGTGTCATGCATTGTGCTCTACTGGATTGTTTGGTTGGTTTGGTCTAAAACACCCGATAAGTGTGAATGCTTCCAGGATGATGTTGACACAAAGGTTGATAGAACCCATCAGTCCCGTTACCCAAGAGGCATTGGGGACCAGGCCAGGGGTTGGCGGAGTAGTTTGCATGGTCCTGTGTGCCTGTGGCCCTGAGGCTCAGTTGGTAAGACGCTATAAACACCAACTGGCTGTGGGTTCAGTTCCCGCAGGGATCCCATAGGCCTACACACACTAAAAACGACTGTCTTCAGCATGAAGTCGCTTTGGAGGAGGTGAGGTGGGAGGTGTTGTTATTTCTCTGTGTAACGCTTGTCGTGGTTGGAAGAAGAGGACGACCAATGCGCAGCGTGGTAAGTGTCCATATTGTTTTAATACGAATAATGAACACTGAACAAAAACAATAAAACGACAAACGAACACTCCTGTACGGTGAAACAAAACACAGAACAGAAAATAATCACCCACAAAACACAATGAAAAACAGGCTACCTAAATATGGCTCCCAATCAGAGACAACGACTGACACCTGCCTCTGATTGAGAACCATAATAGGCCAAACACATAGAAATAGAACAACAGAACAAAACATGGAAAAACAACATAGAATGCCCACCCCAACTCACGCTCTGACCAAACTAAAATAAAGACATAAAAAAGGAACTAAGGTCAGAACGTGACACTCTGTCAGTGAACGATGGTGGAGGCATTCTATCTGTAAACCAGTGGTACCCGGGGAAGCAGTCAGATTAGGGAAGCGCAGTGCTGCTATCACTCTCTCCCAGGGTTGGGTTTGGGTATATATAATGGGTTAATCCCGTGGTAGTTTGACTCGGGCGCCAAATGCTTAATGGGATTTTAACATTGAAGACGAGCATGGTGAATCCAACCCTCATGTTGTGGACCTATTCTACTCTGTTTATTAATTACAGTAGCTATCAGGGAACGAGTGCCAATGTTTAAGCATATCGGAAATAGAAATCACAGGAAATCTTGGACATAAATTGAAACATACTGTATACACACATAAATAAATGTATACATTTATGTATTAAATATCTCTGTACTTCTCAGCTTGAGAAGTTTTGGTCCAGATACAGAATAAGCAGAAGTAACAACTCTAATCCATGGATCGGAATAGTGCACTCTACTCTGGAAGTATGTGTTGAAAGTAATAGATCCATGTACCACAAATTAAACTGGAGAGCACTGTGCCTCAAACATCTGATGAGTTGTGTTCCCGGGGTGAACAAAACGGCGCATCTCCAGTTACCACAGAAAGGCGTGTACTGGGTACCACGTCCTTTTTACAAAAGAAAAGAGATCCGACAACTTGGTAAGGAAATACAGTGTCTCCTTTCCCTGGGACCCATCTCACCTTAACCTTGTGGAGCTCGGGAACATGAGTAGGACAGAGGATGGCAATTACTAGCAACACTGAGGCAGATTCAAAGTCAGGGTTTGACCTTACAACAGCGTAGGGCAGAGGAGGGTGAGATAGGCTTGCGTTAAAAATTGCACCCTATTCCCAATATAGTGCACTATATTTTGATCAGGGCCCATAGTCAAAAGTAGTGCACCACATAGGAAATAGGGTGCCATTTGGGACACACCCAGTGAGTAATGAATATTCCACTAGGAGGACTCCAGAGGGCTATCGTCTGGTGTTCTATCATCTCTTAAGATAAAACAGAGAGAGAGAGAGCGAGAGAGAGAGAGAGCGAGAGAGAGCGAGAGAGAGCGAGAGCGAGACAGAGACAGAGACAGAGAGAGAGACAGAGAGAGAGAGAGAGAGAGAGAGAGAGAGAGAGAGAGAGAGAGAGAGAGAGAGAGAGAGAGAGAGAGAGAGAGAGAGAGAGGTAGATGAAGATCAGAAAGTAATCTGCTCTCAGGGAGGTGATTGGTCCTTTATCTGAGCAGCTCAGCTATAAACTCTGGATATCATCCACTAAAAATATTGCATGTATGGGAAATGGAACCAATTTAAATATCCTAGGCTTAGATATCTTTCAATCCCCACCATTCAATCATGTAAATTAGAATTTTTCATGAAAAAAAGACCTATTCTCCGTTGCATAAAATCCATGGATTAAACATAAGATTTTTTTAACTGAGACCAGCCATAGAGGAGACAGGACAAAATCTCCAGTAGCACCTTGAGCTCTCATCGTCCGCAATTCAATCTATTATTCTACAGGAAATTTGATGAAAGCTCTGGTGAATATATGAGGATTTTTGTTTTAACGACTCTGCTCTGTTCCCCTCGACACACCCGTTAAATATCAAATCAAACCATTGAAGAGCAGACTTCAAAACCAGCTATATGAAGTCTCACTTTTCCCACTCAAAGAGCTATCCCAACTACATAAACTCCCCTTCAATGACGCACCATCACAAAATTGACAAAAAAACGGAAATCCTGAGTGTTGCATTTGTCCTCACGAGGTGGTGTGTAGGCAGCGTGCGTTCTGTCACCCAGCTAGCCCTTTGAGTAACATGTCTGCTTACGGTAGCTTCTCTCAAAGAGAACTATGGGCCCATATTCACAAAGGGTCTCAATTGCTGATATAGGATCAGTTTTGCCTTTTAGATTATAATGAATACAACTCTATAGACAAGGGTAACTGATCCAAGATCAGCAATCCTATTTTGAGATGCTTTTTGAATACGGTCGTGTGTCATTTGTCCTGTGGGGCCAGGGAGCTAGGCCGGAGGCTCCAAACCAGACAACCTCAAACGGTACGTTGTTCATTAGATCTGGACTCCTTTCAACCTCAGCCAACACTCAAATACCACAGCTAACCAATGGCGAGTTGGTCCACTAACGGGACCAAAAACCATGGCCTATTTAATAACTGACTCGTATTGACTGTGAGAGCCTTCTAATCTCATTGTCCTTTTTAGCACAGTTCCAGCAACTATGGTGGATTCGAAACCAGACCAGCTCAGTACAGCTTGGCTTGGCTCAGTAGTCTGAAACGTCTTCAAGGCACCCTCCCCTTCTATCTCCAGTTCATCTCTTACCCAGAATTGACCGGTTCTCCGAACTCTAAAAATATAGATCAGATCACCAGGACACATTCAAAGACCTGCAAGCACACAGACAAGACAGACAGACCAGACCAGACAGACAGACCAGACAGACAAGCTCTCTGGTGCCCCAGACAGACCTCTCAGCCACACTGGCCGTTTGATTGGGTTATCAAGCCCAGCCAGCCTCTGAGGTGGCTGATAAATGAAGTCACGATTCATCCCTCCATCCTCTTCACTGCTGGGGCTAGAAGCGGGAATTGCCTCGGTGACAATGACATTCTTTCCGAGCCGCCAAAGAGCAAGCCGAGCTCTGAGTCAGAGAAGCAGGGAAGGAGGGGGGACTACAGACAGAGGAAAGAGATTACACTGATTTCTATTCCACTGTAGAGTGTTTGATCTTAAATTGCTCTGGCATAGGAATGTATTCCCGTCAACTCGCTGTGTCGCTGTGGCTGTTGTCCTCTCGATGCCGATTATCTTATAGTCTTTTATTCATGCGGTGGTTTTCGGCACGCAAAGTGGCCCGTTTTGTGGGAGATAAAGAGAAGACGAAGGATATAGAGGAAGAATGTGGAACAGACAAAAACGTTTGAACCTCTATTATAAACATAAATGCTAGGCTAAAGGTCACTTGTATACAGCCTTAGTACTGTGACCTTTCCAAAAAACGAATAATCGAAATGACGTCCCAAATCCTGATGTGCGGATTACAAGTCATCGAAACACAGTATTAATCACGTAAGTGTAATATAATGAGGTGACGAGTACATCCCAATTACTGTACGCGTAGTGGGAGTATTGAGATTACACGTAGGGTTATTAATACGTCAAGCTGTAAACAAGTCTCTCAGGGAAAATTCAAAACAACATTCCCGATGCCAGCTCTGCACCGCTCTCTCCCCTTCATTGTCTTCTTACCCATTCCCTTCTTCCAAGTCACTAACTGCTATACGGGCTTGGAGTTGGTAGGGATTGGTTTGGTACATGTCCAATATGTTTTAAATTAGAAAAACTAATCAAAATGGGAACATAGGGATGAAATTAACTAAGCAACAGTCCTCTCAGAGTAATAACAACATTCCTGATGACAGCTCTGCCCCCAACTCCTTCCCTTACCAGTACTTACTGTGGCAGCACCCTCGCCTGAGAGATGAAAAATTATCCATAGCTGACAGAGTGCATTAGACTCTCAGCAAACATGGCTAATACTCATTGTTCTGACGCTGGAGCTGATTAATCCGTTTGAATGTCCCTCAACATGTGACCTTGGGATCAGAGCGCCCGATTGGGTGTTACCAAGAAAGGGGGAGTGGGTTTACTGGGGGACTACTTTTAGGATTCTACTTTGTTTTTGACCTCAATCTTCTCTAATCATTTTGAAGCCATAGACAAACAAAGATTATGGTGGTGTATAGATTATGCTTTTAAACAACGCGTCACACAGGCAGGGAGGAGAACAACAGAAAAACACCAACCAGAGGCAGCATTGTTTTTTGTTGTAAAGAAATCTCAAAAGGGACATGGATTGGAACATTTATCTGGGGCTGAACGGAGATGGAGGAAGGGAAAATCTCTGATAGATTCGCAGTAGGATTTGTTTACCATCCCATTTCTTTGTCTCGTCCCCCAAGGGGAGAATTTTCCCAGGATTCCCGTGGCTGTGTTTGGGGTTTTAAGGGATGAAAAAAGGCAGAAGGAAGAAAAGCTCATTGGTTTCAGCATCTATCTAGTGCCACAGAAACAGGGAAAGAGAGCCAAGCTGTCATCCCAGTTGGATTAAGAGTCCTTCGGTAGTGGATGCTGAGCTGGTGACATGGTCCCTAACCATGGAGCGGGGACTGGGGGGGGGGTGGGGGGGGGGGGTGGAGACGGGGGGTCTGGGGGGGGTGGAGACGGCAGCGGTATTAGGGAACGAGGACCTAAATGACCCACAAGGTTCAGTCGGCCTCCTGAACCATAGAAAAGCCCCTTTGTCACCTTTATTCATGTGCTGGCAGCTAGGTGTCTACCTTCATCCGGTTAAATCAATCCCTGTTGCATGTGATGGGTCTAGAAGAAACTAACCTTCTTATTTAACCTTTATTTCACCAGGTTATCCTCATGAGGTCAGCTATTGGAAAATACCTATTTGTCAAGGGATGAAGCTGTGCTAAGCTCTCACTCTGCTGCATATAACACATACTGTAACTCCACACGTGTGCCACTACACCATAGTTTATATACAGTGGTGACATAACATCCATTTAACGCTGCAATATGTCACTTTTTTTGGCGCACCGACCAAATTGACATAGAAATGTGAATTATAGATCTGTCACTCTCATTGAGAAAACCTCTAAGAAGTGGTAGATCTGTTCTAGGTGCGCTATTGCTATGCTTCCTGTGCAGAGAGTTTCATTTTTGCGTCTTTTACTTTCGGTTTTGTACACCAGCTTCAGAAACTGAAAAAACGATATTTTTTGTTTGTGGAAAATATATTTCACAGCGGTTTAGATGGTATGATGAGTCTTTACACCATACTTATACACAAACAGAAATAAAATAAAATTGTATTTGTCACATGCGCTGAATACAACAGGTGTAGACCTTACCGTGAAATGCCTACTCACAAGCCCTTAACCAACAGTGCAGTTCAAGAAGAGTTAAGAAAATATATACAAAATATATACAAATAAAATAAAGTAACAAAAAATAAAATGTAACACAATAACATAACAATAACGAGGCTACATACAGGGGGTACCGGTACCGAGTCAGTGTGCGGGGGTACAGGTTAGAGGTCAATTGTATATGTAGGTAGGGGTGAAGTGACTATGCATAGATAGTAAACAGAGAGTAGCAGCAATGTACAAAACAAATGGAGGGGGGGGGGGGGGGGGGGTCAATGTAATAGTCGCGTGGCCATTTGATTAATTGTTCCGCAGTCTTATGGCTTGGGGGTAGAAGCTGTTTAGAAGCCTCTTGGACCTAGACTTGGTGCTCCAGTACCGCTTGCCGTGCGGTAGCAGAGAAAACAGTCTATGACTTGGGTGACTTGAGTCTCTGACTCAAGGCTTTCAAGGCTTTGTCGTGCCCTCTTCATGACTGTCTTGGTGTGTTTGGACCATGATAGATCTTTGGTGATGTGGACACAAAGGAACTTGAAACTCTCGACCTGCTCCACTACAGCCCTGTTGATGTTAATGGGGGCTTGTTCGGACGCCTTTTCCTGTAGTCCACAATCAGCTCATTAATCGTGCTCACATTGAGGGAGAGGTTGTTGTCCTGGCACCACACTGCCAGTTCTCTGACCTCTTCCCTATAGGCTGTCTCATCGTTGTCGGTGATCAGGCCTACCACTCTTGTGTCGTCAGCAAACTTAATGATGGTGTTGGAGTCGTGTTTGACCACGCAGTCGTGGGTGAACAGGGAGTACAGGAGGGGACTAAGTACACACCCCTGAGGGGCCCCAGTGTTGAGGATCAGCGTGGCAGACGTGTTGTTGCCTACCCTTACCACCTGGGGGCGGCCCGTCAGGAAGTCCAGGATCCAGTTGCAGAGGGAGGTGTTTAGTCCCAGGGTCCTTAGCTTAGTGATGAGCTTCTTGGGCACTATGGTGTTGAACGCTGAGCTGTAGTCAATGAACAGCATTCTCACATCCTTTTGTCCAGGTGGGAAAGGGCAGTATGGAGTGCGATTGAGATTGCATCATCTGTGGATCTGTTGGGGCGGTATGCGAATTGGAGTGGGTCCAGGGTATCCGGGAGGATGCTGTTGATGTGAGCCATGACCAGCCTTTCAAAGAACTTCATGGCTACTGAGTGCTATGGGGCGGAAAGCATTTAGGCAGGTTATCTTCGCTTCCTTGGGCACAGGGTCTATGGTGATCTGCATGAAACATGTAGGTATTACAGACTCAGTCAGGGAGAGATTGAAAATGTCAGTAAAGACACTTGCCAGTTGGTCCACGCATGTTTTGAGTACACGTCCTGGTAATCCATCTGGCCCCGCGGCTTTGTGAATGTTGACCTGTTTAAAGGTCTTGCTCACATCGGCTACCTAGAGCGTTATCACACAGTCATCCAGAACAACTGGTGCTCTCGTGCATGCTTCAGTGTTGCTTGCATCGAAGCGAGCATAAAAGGCATTTAACTCGTCTGGTCGGCTCGCGTCACTGGGCAGCTCATGTCTGGGTTTCCCTTTGTAGTCCGTAATAGTTTTCAAGCCCTGCCACATCCGACAAGCATCAGAGCCGGTGTAATAGGATTCAATCTTAATCCTGTATTGGATTAAGAGAATTTAGGAGAACTATTAGAATTTTAGCAGCCATGAAATGGCGGAGCGATTTCTGCATAGTGCATTTTTTTCCTAAGAGATAACTACATCAACCACAGAGCATGGGAGTGTTGAAGGAAGCCGGTGGTTGGTTTAATGTCATTCTTTCTTGGCAGGCCCAAGCCTGGCTCTTTAAATCTTAGACTTGAAAAGCGGGATAAGGGCTGTGGTGGCATATTTGCTGAGCAATTAGACAACACAAGTGGGCCAAGCTTCTATGTCAAAAGAGAGGGGGGACGAACGGGGGACGAAGGGGGAGGAAGGAGGGTGATGGGTTCTTCTTAAGCCTATGCGAATGAGAGGAAGGAAGCATGAGAATGTTCTCGGGAGCGTTCAAGTGCACGCTTCCTTCCCTAAAGAACCTACTTCCACAGCATCCTGCTGCTAGGGTAGCACTCCTGTCCTGCTGTCCGTCTCAATGGACAGACTAGAGGACAGCGTCATGCAGCTGCTGTGGCATTCTCCCACTGTGACCCTCTTCAGAGCAGGTGTCCCTTTCTCGCACATATCTGCCGCCCATGCAGGACTTGGCATGAGCCTGGGGCAGGGGCTGGATTTGGGGATGGAGCATTGGCCGAGGCTGAGGTTGGGGTTGGGGATGGAGCTGTGGCTGAGGTCAGGGCTGGGGCTGGCTATAAGCTGAGATTGTTTTCCTCCACTATAAAATCTCTGGTCTTCAAAGAAATATCCAGATCTTCTCTTCAAGCAGAGATCCAGCCAGTGCCCAGGCTTGTATTCCAGACTCCCGAGTCCCCAGCCCCCTGATCTGGCAGCACCCCCCTACTTCACAAGAAATGCTCCAAGAACAACGGCCCAGCCAGTGGGGACGGGGCAAAAACAGACCCTCTTTTGTTCCCCTTGCCCCTTCTCAGCGTTCCATTAGGTACATGACCCCCCCCCCCCCCCCCCCCCCCGCCCCCAAAGCTTCCACACACCCCTCGCGTCCACCCTTCTCCCCCCCTCTTCTTTCCACTGGGTGGTAAAAAAGCTTTTTTTTAAAGTAACTTGAGAGGAGGACGCAGAGAAGCAAACTAACAAACACATCCTTCATTCCTTCAACCCCCTCCCTCTCAACTTAGTCTTGTTCATGTCACAGAGAATAAATTCAGTAAGTCAGGTTGTGAAGAATGAATCCCGGTGTTAGTTAACTGCCTGGAAGCTCAAGTGGTTCACGTTACATTGTTCAAATCAAAGATGGTGGGTTTGCCTGTTAGTTTGGTTTCTATTGGGTAGGGGGAGCATAGAACATTAAACCCACAACACCACATTCTATTATCGTCCGATTCCTCGCCGCCCACTTTAAAAAGGAGGCTTTCCGCTAGTTGATCCCTCACAGTCCGTTTGAACAGAAAAGAGCATCGCTTCACCTTTGTTCTCACTGAGGGGTGTAATAATCCTTACATGGGAGGGTGATAATACCGTATCCTGGGGTAACCTTGAGCGATTGGGTCGGACGGCTATAATGGCATAATAACCTGACATGGGTAATAATTCAGTCACAGTGGGGCTACTGCTGCTGCCAACTGGGGGGCGACTGACCGTTGACTGACTAACTACTCCTTTAACGCCATCTGTCCTAGCAACCAAACAAATGACCACAAGTTAATAAAAACAGTTAGGTATTAAAGAGCACATTTATAACAATAGTTTATTCACTTTGGACCGCTATTTCAGCTAGGAGCTAGGAGGGACCAGGGCTGACCAGACCATTGACTGACCACTCCTGTAAATAAGACCTCTGTCCTAGCAACCAAACACCGTCCTGGCCTGGGATTCTTGACCACAAAGTCATATAGCTAGCTAGGTAATAAGGAGCGCACATATAGCCTAACACTACTATAACTCGTTGAGTAGCTCCAGGTTTCTCGCGTGTTTTATGTATAGTACAAAGAGCCAAACAATATCCTATTACTTGGTGTTGGTGTAATGAAAAGTTACACAAGGAATCTCGAGAAGAAAGCGCCATTGTTGACCGCGACAGTGAGAATGAGCCAAAATAGATTGTTTCTAGTCGAGACAATCGTGTCTGAGTCAGGCCAGCAGCAGTCTGATATCACAAGGTATGGAATCACCTAACCTCGCCTCTTTTTCTAAGTCATTACAAATCCAGGTCTATGACGTAAACAACAACAGTGTGCAGCTGTGAGGAGAGCAGAGGACAGGACAGGAATCTGTCAATCCCCATTAGCACCAGTGGCTAACCAAGTGTGAAACTCTAATTGTGCTTCACCAGCTTGTCACTACTCAGGCATGTGTGTATGTATATATGTGTGTGTGTGTGTGTGTGTGTGTGTGTGTGTGTGTGTGTGTGTGTGTGTGTGTGTTTTCCTGCTTGCCTCTCTAAGCAGATTTGTATACAGGCATACATTTATTAAAGGCCCACTGCAGTCAGAAACGTGATTTCCTGTGTTTTATACATATTTCTACACTATGAGTTTGGAATAATAGTGAAAATTATGATAATGCCCTTTTAGCGTAAGAGCTGTTTGAAAAGGCCGCTGGAAATTTCAGCTTTTTTGGTGGGATAGTTTTGGCCTGCCTGGTGTGATCACCTAGAGGTAAATTAGTTAATAGACCAATAAGAAAGAGAGTTCCAAACCGCTCTGCCAATAACAGCTCATTTTCAGTTTTCCCCTCCCCACTCCCAGACAGTCCTAGCAAAATTCTGGCTGGAGAATTTGCTCTTTGCTAAGAAGCTATTTTTGTTTCTTTTAGACCATTTTCATTTAAAAAAAATCCATGTAAGGTACTTCACTGTTACGCAGAAATGATTTAATATTGAGATAAAAAATGGCTGCCAATGGACCATTAAAAACAGTGACACATCCAGCTCCATGTAGTGTCTGTTAAGCAGGCAGAGACAGCCAAGCAGCAGCGAGACCGAGAGAGGGATATCCTTCACTGTCACCCTGTGGTCCGCACAGAATTAAACAGAACAGTATTATATGGCTGCGTCCCAAAGGGCATCCTATTCTCTACATAGTGCACTACTTTTGAACAGAGCCCTGGGAATAGGGGTGTGTATAATCAGAATAGGGTGTCATTTTGGGATGCACACTGTGTTTCAATGGTGGTCCCTCTAATGAGACATTCATCTGCCGGCAGTCGGCAGTGAGGAGGACAGGGGTGTGACAGAGAAACTAGACTAAAGCATTTTCACTGTGACGCTTGCCTGGCCCTATCGGAACACACATACACACACAGAGACAGGCCCAGACCCTAGTGACACTAATGGATGTACATGGGCCTCTCTTACTCGCCTGGGATTACTTACATCAGAGCAGGTCAGCCGGCAGTAGCAGACATTCATATTATTGAGTGGCAGACCGGCTACATTCAGATCATTGCTAAATCATTTTCTCCATTCAAAGCAAGAGTGCACTTTCACTTCCTGTCTGACTGACTGACCTGTGAGGACATACTGTATAACTACAAATGGTAACCCCCAGGGTACAAACATGTGTCGTACAAGTAACAACCTCTGCGACACAAAGAACAATCAATACCGTAGGTCTGTGTTGTTTTTGTAAAGAAAAACTCCAAAGAAAGCGTCAAGAACCAAAAGATCAAAAGTAAACTATTCGGACTAGTAATATCTGCCTTTACTAAACGGACACAACTCCACAAGTGTGATTCCATGATGTGATTCAATAGCTCCAAATGAACCGCCTTGGCTCTGATGTCTCTCCACACTTCCGTCCTGGACAAATAACGGTTGATAAGACGCACGCAGTCTTCCCAAAAAGAACATTGAAATATGAACGTGTCATAAAAGTTGATATTCAATTCTTCCGAGGAACCGCTATGACATCAGCATGACTAGAACAGACTGAGAGCGTTGGTTGTATGACTGAGAAACATTGTCTGCTGTCTTGGGGGGGGGGGGGGGGGGGGGGGGGTAGTTAGAACACAAGCTAGCGACTGCCTGGCAGACGACCGGAGATAGAGAACAAGTCACTTCTCACAGAATAGTCTGCATGCTTCACCAGCCCACAGTGTTGAATAAGTGGCATTTTCCTCTTCTACACCCCAGCCTTTCCCATCGCTCTGAGGACTGGCCACTGCTACGTAATCATCTGCTGGGAAACTGGGACTCTCGTAATGCCACATACATATAAACACGTGCATGAAAACAAAACACACACACACACAGAGACACACACATGTTCAACAGCTGCACACACAGACACACACACACACACAACACCACAGATACCACAACCAGTAAATGGTAATTATGGTGATCCCTTACAGTTATGCAAATCTCCATGTGGCACTGGAGCTGGGTGAAAGTAAAGGCCAGATATCTAGGTCACCAGCCTGGTAGGTCACTGTGTATTATCTTGTCCCATTTTCAACAATGGCCGGTCAAGTGAGCAACAATGGTCTGCGTGTTTTATGTATAGTACAAGCTGTCGACTAAACCGTAAAAGTCACTGAGATGATAGAAGGAAGTACAGAAAGGTTGAAAAATGACCGGAACATCAAAGGACAACAATATAACCGGTTGTTTTTCCTCCATTTTCACCGTAGTGTCCCTTTAAGACAGCTGCCAGAGGGGGTCTCTCTGGGTCACAAATCTGTAAAGCAATGGTAACAAACTGATCTTACAATTAGATCAAGTATAATCCATGGTTAATTTTTTTTTTTTAAGAAACACCAGGGCAGGGTACACAAACAACAATCCACAATAGGAGATACACACACATTTTTGGGGGCGCCCTCTCAGAATGAGTGCAGATGCCATAGGGTAGGTCAGGGACTTGTTATCTACTTGAGGAGATGAACAATAGTCTACTCAGACTGAATAAACATACCTAGAAAGTGTGTCACAGCGAGAAGAGCACCACTACACAGACAATAAAAGCATTAGTCATTCATTGTTAGTCATTAGCATTGTATTCATTGGACTGAGAAGTAAAAGTGCCCGTGTTTTTGTGTGTGTTTGGGTGTGTGTGTGTGTGTGTGTGTTTCTGGAAAGTGAAAGTGGCGAGTGTTTGGTTGTGTGAGTTTGTTTGTGTTGAAGGGGGGCACTGGGTACACTATGAATGAATTAAGCTTGTCTGACAAGGCGACAGAGTGGGAGGGAAGTAGGGTAAGACATGGGTGGGAATGTTTTTGCAGTAATGCAATTGTTTGGCTTGATTATTAACGTCTCAAATACATGACTGATGCAACAAGAAAATCTCCAGGGAATATTATAATTATAACAATGACAATTTCGAGAAAATGGAGTACGCTAGATATTGGTGTGGACACATTAAACCAAATACACATTTGATTTGCACCCTTGCATTTTGAGAAATCGTATCAAGCGTGACATTTCGCATGTGAAATAACAGCAAACGCATGATTTCATTTCGATCAACTGACCAAATCTACTCAAATACCAAACTTGAGTTATGTGCGTAGGCTCTTTACACGACTGCATTACATATTGTCTAACGCTCTGCTCTGCTCCCTCTCTCTCTCTCTCTCTCGTTACAACGAATACAAGAATTTGTGGAAAACCTTCAGTGAAGTTTAAAAAAAAAAAAATAAAAAAAAAAAAGATTGTCACGCGCATAGCGGCACACACATTTGGGGTGCTGTAGAGTGCGCCTTGGGTTGACTATCATTTGATAAACAGCCATAACCTACAAAGGAACAATTGATGCCATCGCAAGTCTAACATTGTTGACAACTGTCCACCTAACCAACCACACTGATGCACAGACTGATGTACAGGGCTGTAGGACCAATACACAGACTCCCGATGTGTCCCAAAGCTAGCTATAGGCTACACCTGTTCTGAGTAATATACCACATTTCTGTATCACATAAGAAGTAACCTAAATACTGCTACTGGTTCCATATATAGGCTATACAACATGCAATTTAATTGGCTCCGGCAATTTAATGAACACAATGATTCGTTTTTTGATAGCCTAAAGCCAACATCTATCCTACGTTCGCACGAATCAACTCTGGAATGAACGACAGCGTCATACGACTCTCATTCTGCCTTTGGGATGTTTTGGCATAAAAACATTATTTACTTAACTAACCTGCAGTGTACGGTGCGCAATACAATGGATGCGCGCGCTCTCTCTTCCAGGTTCTTGCAGTAGTGCTATTTTTCCCCGGTGCGTATTTTTAGTTGGAACCGCGTCCGTCCGTTGAGCTTCCACTTGCCTCTGCTGCTTGACTGGTCCTCTCCTCCTCTCGCAAGATAGCGCGCGAGCCGCAGTACTCTTCAAGCGCGCACACTGCAGCGCCGCTGCGGACGGATGGGGGTGGCCTCGAGCGCTGGACCAATTTGACAAAATACGTTTCCAAATTCCAAATCTGTCTCCAGTTTCTTTCAACATCACAGATGGAGAACAGCTGTAAGGGGTAAAGGATCATTGTCATGTGTGTGCGTACTGGTAGCGAAGTCAGGTGCAGGAGAGCAGAGATTTGTGAACAGGCGCACACTTTATTGAGGCAAAAGTGCAAAACGCGCAAAACAGTCACAAGAATTATGTTTAACAATAAACATCTTCGTGAAATACCACGGAAAAAACAAACCAGTCTGGCGCATCAACAAATAACACATAACACAAACAATCTTAAACAAAGACATGATGGGGAACAGAGGAATAAATACATGTAGATTGATTGGGGAATGAAAACCAGGTGTGCAGGGAACAAGACAAAACAAATGGATACATGAAAAATGGAGCGGCGATTGCTAGAAAGCCGGTGACGTCGACCACCGAACGCCGCCCGAACAAGGAGAGGAGCCGACTTCGGCGGAAGTCGTGACAATCATGCAGGCTAAAATAACTGTACATGCTGTGTTTTATAAATGATTCCCTGTTGCTATTGTATTAATCATCTTCTTGAAATGAGAGGGGTGAGTGAAAGGTTATTTACCATTTTAACCATTTATAAACAATTTATAATCCAACAAAGCAATTACTTTTTTGGACGTATGTGTAATGATGAATTATAATGGAGGGGCATAAACAAAAACAACATATTTACAGTATGCAATGTTTGCCTATTATCCGTCACCCTTCAGGCATAAACAGTAGGACTATACATTAGTGCCTCTATTTGCAGTATTTCTCAATTTAAAAAATACACAACATGTTGTCTTAAGTAAAAAAAAGTCGGAACTGCTGGGCAGGTCTGTCTCACTGTCTATGCAATTGGATAGAGAGCAATCACTGCAGCTGTTCACCCCATGTTACTGGGGATATACCAGAGATAAAGGGCTGTTCATATTGCAACCATACATCGGGCTCCCGAGTGGTGCAGCAGTCCAAGGTACTGCATCTCAGTGCTAGAGGTGTCCCTACATACACCCTGGTTCGATTCCAGGCTGTATCACAACCGGCCGCGATTGGGAGTCCAATAGGGCGGCGCACAATTGGCCCAGCGTCATCTGGGTTTGGCCGGAGTAGGCCGTCATTGTAAATAAGAATTTGTTCTTAACTGACTTGAATAGTTTAAAAAAATAAAAATAAATATTGAATGCCGGGTCACCAGTATGACCAAAATCATGAACCACTTTTTTTTGTTCAAGCTCTCAAGAACTGTTGTCCGCTAAAGATGAAAATAATCTGTTTGCATCTGCCATATTGTCTGTCCAATATCCAGACGACCTGTCCCTAGAGATTTCTATACAGTTAATCTGTTTCCGTAACGTGTTGAGGCCGGCAATTAAGGAGAATGAGAGGCTCAATTAAAGATATTGCAGAACAGCTGTATTTGAAGCACCACTCCCTTCTACCCAGTTTCCCTGATTTTTCGACAGCGATCAAGCTGTTTTTACCATCCCTGTAACTGTCGCTTCTGAGGAGAGGTCGTTTTCTAAACTAAAACTCATAAAGAACTGCCTAAGAAGCATTAGGCTCTCGGTCTAATATGTGCTGAGTAAGCTCCACTCATTGCACTGGCACCGTCATTGCCTTGACCACAGCATTTGTTCACCGATAACCCCTTATACTTTCAATCAGTTGCATTTTTTATTTTTCAAGGTCTTTCAGTCAGATTCATGAAGCCCAAGAAACAAACACTTAGCTTCCTAGTACATGGAAGAAGAAAAAAATGAATGACTTTTTGGAGGGTTACTGCGGGGGCTGCCCGGTACTCCAGTTTTCAGAACTCAGGATAAGACCCAGATACAGACAGCTAGAGTCACAGATGTTTATTGACCCAAACAGGGGGCAGGCAAAAGACAGGTCAAAGGCAGGCAGAGGTCTGTAATCCAGGGCAGAGTCAAAAAGGTACAGAACAGCAGGCAGGCTTGGGGTCAGGACAGGCAGAGGTTCGTAAACGGGTCAGAGTCAGGCAGGTACAGAACGGCAGGCAGGCAGGCTCGGGGTCAGGGCAGGCAGAATGGTCAGAACCGGGGAAACTAGGGAACAGAACTTGAGCAAGCAGGGAGACAGGAAAACACGCTGGTAAGACCTGACAAGACGAACTGGCAACAGACAAACAGAGAACACAGGTATAAATGCACTGGGGATAATGAGGAAGATGGGTGACACCTGGAGGGGGGTGGAGACGAGCACAAAGACAGGTGAAACAGATCAGGGTGTGACACCAGTGATTGCAACAATAATCATGATGATGCAGTATCCTATGGGATGATCCCTTTCACATCTAAGGCAGCTCTGATGATCTGGTCATGTGACTCTTGAAAGAAGGACATTTCCTTTCAATTCAATCTGGAGCGAGTCAGTGAATCACTCAGGCACAGCCTCTCAGTGCATGTTGATGTTCCAACACATGCATTATCTCTGGTTTAGCACAAGAAGCCATTGGCAGCCTGCCATGGCGGAACCAAAGAATTAGAAGGATTCATTCTAATTCTTTGGATGGAACCAACCACATCATGCTAGACAGTCACTCTACTGGAAATGGTCACTGTCTGCACGCAAGTTACTATGGTGTAATGTTACTCTGTTTGGGAGGGATTAAATATTTCACTTCTGTGTTTGGAGACATTGGATCAGCATTCTTGTCCGGTCTTCTGTTAGTACCTTTCATGTAGGGAAGCTAATGATCCATCATGAATGACATTCCTGGGAGTGTGTAAACTTGTATTTTTATTAGCATTTTTGTATGTTCTCTATAGTTACGTTCTTGAAAATTTACCAATTCGGCCACTTGGAGGCCACTTGGGTACATTTCGTGAGGGACATCTGGGTGACTTCATACTAAATGTCATGTAGCTGGCTCATTCTTGAAGTTATTAGTCTGAAACTTTGCACATACACAGTTGCCCTCTTGTGGACACAATCTAAATTACCTTCAGCATCCTATCTGAATGTATGGCTTGTATTTTTCATGTCAAAGATGATTCAATAAAAATAGAAAATGTGTTTTATGGTTTGTGTTATCTTTTACCAGATCTATTGTGTTATGTTTTCCTACATTCATTTCACATTTAGACAACTTCAAAGTGTTTCCTTTCAAATAATATCAAGAATATGCATATCCTTGCTTCAGGTCCTGAGCTACAGGCAGTTAGATTTGGGTATGTCATTTTAGGCGGAAATTGAAAAGAAGGGTCTGATCCTTAAGAGGCTTAAATAAGCCTGATTTGGCAAAAAGACAACACCCTTAATTTTGCTTCTAACTACCACACACTGTGAAAACCCGCAAGCTGCCTTACTGTGAGTTAGCCAAATTTAGATTTTTGTGTTATGTTGAGAACTGGAGCATGTAATAATAAAGAAATAACGACTTATAACAAAAAGTGGCAAAAAGACAACACTTCCCTTTGATTTTGGGTTGCATCCACCACATACAAGCTGTCTGGCTGTAATATAGAGAACTAGAGTGTGTAATAATGAAATAAGGATGACGAAATTAGAACAATAGTGACATTTCCACTTTATCTCCAAGGAACAGAGGTAACTGATCCAACATTTGAGAAATAGGGCCGGATTAAAGTCAGAATACACGGGAAATGATCTCTATGCGCCACTTGTCTTCGAACCATCCCACTGCTGTTCAGATTTGGATACAGAAAAGCATTATTGGTCCAACAAAGGGCAATCTGATTTGCTATTGTATGAAAAAAATGTAGAAAAACACAGATAATCAATAAAAAGCACAATAACAGGATTTCAGAATGAATACATACCATGAACTACTCGATAAAGTGTAGCAGTCAGTGTATCCAGTCCTCCTCTCCTGTACCCTGCAGTCCTGTTCAGTTGTAAGGGACCAGGGAAATTACTGGCCTATAATTAAGGCCTTTTGTTATTACTTAATTAAGTCACATTCTTTCTATGGACTAGAATGGGATGGTCGATCTAGTAATTATATTTCTATGTCTTCAGTCCTGTCCTCCTACATCCTCCTATACACTGCAGCCCTTATGCTCTTTATGAGTAGTAAGGGACCTGGGGACTCCTGCTACTGTATGTGTCACGATCTTTCAAGATCGAACCCAGAAGCAGACCAGGACAAGGAGCGTAGGAAGAAGGTGAGTATTTATTTACAGTGAAATGTGAAAAGGTAGATATATCCAGATGGCGTAGCGGGCAGCGGTGGTGAGTAGATGAGAGGAAATAGGTGAATCCAATGTAGTAACAGAATCCTCTGTCAACCAGGCGGGAATGGAGTGAATGATCCAGGTGAGTAATGTTCATGGCTAACGATCCGGCAGGGAATGGAAGTCAGGTCAGAGCTTTTGAAGGGTAGAGATGATGATCAGGACAGGTGTGCAGATTACTGACGGGAAACAGGTGCGGGTGAAATCAATCTCCCAATGAGCTAATTCGCCCGGCAACCAGACAGGATGCGTTCCAGGACACCTGAAACACACTCCAGGACAGACACACAGGCAAACCCAGACTCAGGAAGCGGGATTCGTGACAGTATGCGTCTCATAAAAATATAATTTCTATTGACTTGAATGGGGATGCCCATTGTAGTAATTATTTGTTTATTTCTTCAGTCCTACACCTGCAGCCCTACTTATTATCAATGCCCATTCTAGTAATTCTATTTCTGTCTTCAGTACTGCTCCTATACCCTGCAGCCCCGCTCATTATCAGTTGAAAGGGACTCCGCCCAGTACCACGTTAGAAAATACTGCAATTATCCTCCCCTCCTCTCCTCTCAGACTGCCTGCAGATACGTCTGTGGATCATCTCAGTCCGAGTAAAATGTTCACTTAATTTCCTCCTGGATGCAAGTTATCTGGAAAACACTCAAAGGACTATTACTGTAGGAGTTCATGTATAGAGTATGGGTAGCTATATGGATGAATGGCCCTCTAGCATGAGCCTACCTGACCACATTGTTGAGATATAAAGGCAGGCGTAACAATGTAGGTCCTGTTAATGTCCGGCCCTGGGCTCCAACCAGAGGACCCTCTGAAGAACGACACGTCATATTCAAGCCCCATCCATATAACACAGACTCAGAAAAGCCCCGAAAAACAGACATGTACCTTACTCATCATTCGTTCGATGACGCTAAATTAAACATGCATCATGAATCTGGTGCATGCAAGCTGAGAGAGTGCAGGCTTCATCACAAGCCAGGAGCCGGGTCTGTTTTCTGAATGAGTCAGTGTTTACCTGCCTTGTCACAACAACAAGCTAGGGAGAGATGAGCACAGAGACGCGAGATGCACTCACACAGAACCATCGTTGCCAAGGAAGCCGACCATGAAATAACCTGGCGGGGATTCTAATGAATGCGATCCTATCTGAATGATGATTATATAACTACATCAGAACCACAGATCAAAGGGCTGAACTGAGGCCCAAACACACATCAAAACACAAGTATAATGTCAGTATCTAATGTCGGTGCGCTGACTTTATACTGTATACTCGCCGGTGTTAACTTTAGAGTTTTGACATGCACCTCAACGGGAAGGCTGGCGGATACACCGCCCTACTGCTTAATGTTGAAACCTTAGACAGATAACTCCCTTCTTTAGGCTTCTGACAAGGTTTAGAAGGGCCTATAGTCCCATATACTTAGTGTTGCCAATTGTTCCGTCATTGTCAAGCCGTACAATATGCAGTATACAGATTCCTGTGGGACCAATGATGGTGTATATAAATATCAACGTCTATGTATGGGACTAGGCTGAGAGAGAAGGCTGAAATAGCCTACTGTATAAGCGACATCCTCTATCTAAAACAACTCATCCCCCCCCGATCCACTATTCACTTCAACACCAATTAAGAGCTATTGAGCAAGGATATTCACTTCGGCTGAATCCCAGGGATAATTGAGTGCCAGTGACACCCCAAGCGTATAAACAACATTACATAAGTGTTCAGATGGAAGGGAGTGAGAACACCGCGTCTGTCAAAATCCAAATCTAAATACACATCAAAGATGTGTTCTTAAAACCAATAGGAAAATGGCGAGTACCATTGATATGGTACTGTAATTCCATTTCAATGAAAGCATCGCCTGCCGTTACTGTCTGACATGTCTGTAGCTGTTATCTTCGTGAGTCATTATTTCCAAACCCAATTATTGTACGTTCCCAGAGGAAAGGTAATGACTACAGCAACATTAGCAGAGCTGTTGGTACATAGAGCAATCTAGTTGTATCTTATAGGAGCCTAGATATGAGATTTCTCATCATATGTAATGATTCATGTTAATACATTATGGGGGTGGGGGTGTGTGTTCTGACACAAGTACGGACTTTGCTGTGCCTCCATGCGTGTAAGCAGGTGCTGGAGAGGAGAGCTGTGGCCGCCCAGTGTTAATGCTCTAGGGATGGGGGGAATGTGATCCATCACAGGGTAGCAGGTACCTCTGTCTTGGTTACCCAGGTGTCTGAGCATCTGAACAGAGACTTGCACAGTCATCTCATCTCACCTTCTCCTTTTGGTTGCATGCGTGACACAGCTGGCTCAGGAAAACACCTTCACACACATACGCACGCACACACACACAGGCAACAGCTGGCGGCTTCTCATGTGTGTCGATAGTTATATAAGTCTGAATATATAAATATGAATCCCCCATAAGCTCAGTAGAATCCCAGTAAATTGAACACCCAGCGTGAACGCTTAGGCCTCTGCATTTGCAGTGTATTTACATTGCAGTGGAATTTATAAGTGGTTGTGAATGTGCCGTGTCGCCCGCGTGAAGACATTGTTAAACAAACGCTAACGAAAACACAACCAGAACACACCCTTCCTCCTTGATGAACAAGTTGTCCCGTGAATTGAAAAAACAGCAGCACTCAAAAGATAACGATCGTAATAACGAGGCAAGAAGAGACAGTGTTTCAGTGGCGCATTTTAATTACACAACACACACACTCCAGACCTGAAATCATTCAAATACTTTAAGCGTTTGCTTCAGCTTGCCTGGAGTGCCAGTTGGACGGGGTTTGTCGAACTATTCTATTGGTTCCATTGCATCAGGCAAGCTCAATCAAGCACAGCTAAAGTATGCGATACTGTTTGAACCCAGGTCTGTTGGAAAACGGCACATTGGAGATGGGAAAGTGCTCATGATAACCTGTTATGAGTGGCTCTATGACATCTATAACATCTAAAACATTGCTCATGCAGA
Source organism: Salvelinus namaycush (assembly GCF_016432855.1). Taxonomy (NCBI): domain Eukaryota; kingdom Metazoa; phylum Chordata; class Actinopteri; order Salmoniformes; family Salmonidae; genus Salvelinus; species Salvelinus namaycush. The sequence goes on from NC_052315.1 coordinate 52,098,982, forward strand.
TAAATGATGAAAGAATCTAAATTACACTGAGCAAAAGAAAATCTAAAAATCTAAACAAAAAACAGCATTGGATTAAAATCTCCTCGAAAGCTAAAATAATACAGAATTGCAAGACTTCATTCTTGTTCATTCGGGAGCATTTTCAATCGTAATGCATTTTCAAACTATACCCAACAAAAATATGAAAGCAACATGTAAAGTGTTGGTCCCATGTTTTATGAGCTGAAATAAAGATCCCAGAAATCTTCTACATGCACAAAAAGCATATTATCTTTCAGATGTTATAGTAGTTTTAGTTTAAATAGTTTTACATCCCTGTTAGTGAGTATTTCTCCTTTGCCAAGATAATTCATCCATCTGGCAGGTGTGGCATATCAAGAAGCTGATTAAACAGCATGATCATTACATAGGTGCACCTTGTGCTGGTGGACAATACAAGTTTCTTTTACACAACACCACAGATGTCTCAAGTTGAGGGAGCATGCTGACTGCAGGAATGTCAACCAGAGCTATTGCCAGAGAACTGAATGTTAATTTCTCTACCTTAAGCCGCCTCCAACATTGTTTTAGAGAATTCATTAGTACGTCCTCACAACCGCAAACCACGTGTAACCATACCAACCCAGGACTTCCACATCTGGCATCTTCATCATTTGGATCATCTGAGACCACCACCCGGACAGCTAATGAAACTGTAGGTTTGCAGAAGAAATTCTGCACAAACTGTCTGTTATTTAATTAGGCAAGTCAGTTATGAACAAATTCTTATATACAATGACAGCCCACCCCGGCCAAACCTGAACAATTGTCTGCCGCCCTATGGGACTCCCAATCACGGTCAGATGTGATACAGCCCAGATTCGAACCAGGGACTGTAGTGACACCTCTTGCACTGAGATGCAGTGCCTTAGACCGCTGTGCCACTCGGGAGGCAGGCATAAGCTAAGGACAACAAAAACAATTGCATTTTAACAGATGTTATTGCGGGTGTAGCGAAATGCTTGTATAAGCGCCATCCTCTATCTAAACCACTCATCCCCCCGATCCACTATTCACTTCAAAACCAATTAAGAGCTATTGAGCAAGGATATTCACTTTGGCTGAATCCCAGGGATAATTGAGTGCCAGTGACACCCCAAGCGTAAAAACAACATTACATAAGTGTTCAGATGGAAGGGAGTGAGAACACCGTGTCTGTCAAAATCCAAATCTAAATACACATCAAAATGTGTTCTCAAAACCAATAGAAAAATGGCGAGTACCATTGATATGGTACTGTAATTCCATTTCAATGAAAGCACCACCTGCTGTTACTGTCTGGCATGTCTGTAGCTGTTATCTTCGTGAGTCATTATTTCCAAACCCAATTACGGTCCTAGAGGAAAAGTAATGACTACAGCAACTGTAGCAGAGCTGTTGGTGTGTAGAGTTTGAATCGAGTTTGAATGCACAGAGAGAACGTGATGAGATACTGAAGTCCCATTGCCGTGCCATTCATCTGCCTCCATCACCTTATGTTTCAGCATGACAATGAATGGCCCCATGCCACAAGTATCTGTACTGTAATTCCTGGATCTGTAATTCCTTTGAGCATGTTTGGGATGCTCTGGATTGATGTGTATGACAGCGTGTTCCAGTTCCCGCTAATATCCAGCAACTACGCACAGCCATTTAAGAAGAGTGGGACAACATTCCACAGGCCACAATCAACAGCCTGAACAACTCCATGCGAAGGAGCATGAGGCAAATGGTGGTCACACCAGACAATGACTGGTTATCTGATCCACATACCTACTTTTCAATTTAAAGATATCTGTGACCAACAGATGCATATCTATATTCCCAGTCATGTGAAATCCATAGATTAGGACCTAATTCATTTGTTTCAATTGACTGATTTCCTTACACGAACTGTAACTATTTGACATTGTTGCATGATGCATTTATATATTTTTTCAGTGTATAATTACAATTTTATAATAGTAATACACATAGTCAAGTCATTATTCTAATGATGCATTCTTAAAATCACACAGAGGAGTGAACATTTTACAGCTTATACATCCATATACAATACATAAGCTATCCATCCTGATTAGACCTCTGACCTCTTCTACAGTATATGTCCAAAATTACACCCTGATGTACAGTTGAAGTCGGAAGTTTACATACACTTAGTCATTAAAACTCGTTTTTGAACCACTCCACAAATTTCTTGTTAACAAACTATTGTCACGATCGTGTGGGAGTGAGACGGACCAAAACGCAGCATGTGGAAAATAAGCCATCTTCCTTTTATTTATGAAGAAGGCAAAACGAAACAAAACACTTACAAACTAACAAAACAACAAACGACCGTGAAGCTAATAAACGTAGTGCACACACACAGGCTACAAACGTTCAGACATAGACAATTCCCCACAACAAACTAAAGCCTATGGCTACCTTAAATATGGCTCCCAATCAGAGACAACAGAAACCAGCTGTCTCTAATTGGGAACCCATTCAGGCAACCATAGACTTTCCTAGACAACTACTCACAACATAGACACAGCTAGACAACTATACTAAACATAAACCCAACTACTCTAAATAAACCCCCTAAACCTTACAATCACCCTGGACACTACAAAACCCACATAACTACCCATGTCACACCCTGACCTAACTAAAATAATAAAGAAAACAAAGAATACTAAGGCCAGGGCGTGACATAGCCCCCCCCCCCCTTAAGGTGCGAACTCCGGGCGCACCAGCACAAAGTCTAGGGGAGGGTCTGGGTGGGCATCTGACCACGGTGGTGGCTCAGGCTCAGGGCGAGGTCCCCACCCCACCATAGTCAATCCCAGCTTATATCTCCCCCTACAAATGACCACCCTCATATTACCCCCACTTAATCTTTTGGGTAACATCGACACAAGGGGCAGCACCGGGATAGAGGAATAGCTCAGGACAGAGGGATAGCTCAGGACAGAGGGATAGCTCAGGATAGAGAGGTAGCTCAGGATAGAGAGGTAGCTCAGGATAGAGGGGCAACTCCGGACTGAAAGGCAGCTCCGGACAGAGAGACAGCTCTGGACTGAGGGGCAGTTCTGGAGAAATAGCCGCTCTGGGCTGAGGGACAGCTCATGACTGGCTGACGGCTCTGGACGCTCATGGCTGGCTGACGGCTCTGGACGCTCATGGCTGGCTGACGGCTCTGGACGCTCATGGCTCACTGACGGCTCTGGCAGATCCTGTCTGGTTGGCGACTCTGGCAGATCCTGTCTGGTTGGCGGCTCTGGCAGATCCTGTCTGGTTGGCGTCTCTGGCAGATCCTGTCTGGTTGGCGGCTCTGGCAGATCCTGTCTGGTTGGCGGCTCTGGCAGATCCTGTCTGGTTGGCGGCTCTGGCAGATCCTGTCTGGTTGGCGGCTCTGGCAGATCCTGTCTGGTTGGCGGCTCTGGCAGATCCTGACTGACGAATGGCTCTAGCGGCTCCTGACTGACTATCGGCTCTGACGGCTCGGGACAGACGGGCGGCTCTAATGGCTCGGGACAGACGGATGGCTCAGACGGCACTGGGCAGACGGATGGCTCAGACGGCGCTGGGGAGACGGATGGCTCAGACGGCGCTGGGGAGACGGATGGCTCAGACGGCGCTGGGGAGACGGATGGCTCAGACGGCGCTGGGGAGACGGATGGCTCAGATGGCGCTGAGGAGACGGATGGCTCAGACTGATCCTGTCTGGCGGAAGGCTTTAGCGGCTCCTGTCTGGCGGAAGGCTCTAGCGGCTCCTGTCTGGCGGAAGGCTCTGTAGGCTCATGGCAGACGGGCGGCTTTGCAGGCTCATGGCAGACGGGCGGCTTTGAAGGCTCAATACAGACGGGCAGTTCAGTCACCGTTGGGCAGACGGCAGACTCTGGCCGGCTGAGACGCACTGTAGGCCTGGTGCGTGGTGCCGGAACTGGAGGTACCGGGCTAAGGACACGCACCTTCAGGCTAGTGCGGGGAACAACAACAGGGCACACTGAGTTCTCAAGGCGCACTATATGCCTGGTGCGTGGTACCGGACTGATGGCACGCACCTCAGGACGAGTGCGGGGAGAAATAACAGTGTGTACAGGACTCAGGAGACGCACAGGTGGCTTAGTGCGTGGTGCCGGAACTGGAGGTACCGGGCTAGAGACACGCACCATAGGGAGAGTGCGTGGAGGAGGAACAGGGCTCTGAAAACGCACTGGAAGCCTGGTGCGTGGTGTAGGCACTGGTGGTACTAGGCTGGGGCGGGGAGGTGGCGCCGGTAATACCGGACCGTGCAGGCGTATTGGCTCCCTTGAACACCGAGCCTGCCCAACCTTACCTGGCTGAATGCTCCCCGTCGCCCGACCAGTGCGGGGAGGTGGAATAACCCGCACCGGGCTATGTAGGCGAACCGGGGACACCATGCGTAAGGCTGGTGCCATGTAAGCCGGCCCAAGGAGACGTACTGGTGGCCAGATATGTAGGGCCGGCTTCATGACATTTGGCTCAATGCCCAATCTAGCCCTACCAGTGCGGGGAGGTGGAATAACCCGCACTGGGCTATGCACCCGTACAGGAGACACCGTGCGCTCTACTGCGTAACACGGCGTCTGCCCGTACTCCCGCTCTCCACGGTTAGCCTGGGAAGTGGGCGCAGGTCTCCTACCTGCCCTTGGCCCACTACCTCTTAGCCCCCCCCCAAGAAATTTTTGGGTAGTACTCACGGGCTTTTCAGGCTTCCAGCCACGTCTCCTTGCTGCCTCCTCATATCTCCGCCTCTCTGCTTTCGCTGCCTCCAGCTCAGCTTTGGGGCGGTTATATTCTCCTGGTACTTCACGGTCCAGAATTTCCTCCCAATTCCAATAGTCCTGTGTAGGTAGGTCCTGTTGTTGTTGCACACGCTGCTTGATCCGATGTTGGTGGGGAATTCTGTCACGATCGTGTGGGAGTGAGACGGACCAAAACGCAGCATGTGGAAAATAAGCCATCTTCCTTTTATTTATGAAGAAGGCAAAACGAAACAAAACACTTACAAACTAACAAAACAACAAACGACCGTGAAGCTAATAAACGTAGTGCACACACACAGGCTACAAACGTTCAGACATAGACAATTCCCCACAACAAACTAAAGCCTATGGCTACCTTAAATATGGCTCCCAATCAGAGACAACAGAAACCAGCTGTCTCTAATTGGGAACCCATTCAGGCAACCATAGACTTTCCTAGACAACTACTCACAACATAGACACAGCTAGACAACTATACTAAACATAAACCCAACTACTCTAAATAAACCCCCTAAACCTTACAATCACCCTGGACACTACAAAACCCACATAACTACCCATGTCACACCCTGACCTAACTAAAATAATAAAGAAAACAAAGAATACTAAGGCCAGGGCGTGACAACTATAGTTTTGGCAAGTCGGTTAGGACATCTATTTTGTGCATGACACAAGTAATTTTTCCAACAATTGTTTACAGTCAGATTATTTCAATTATAATTCACAGTATCACAATTACAGTGGGTCAGAAGTTTACATACACTAAGTTGACTGGGCCTTTTAACAGCTCGGAAAATTCAAGAAAATTATGACATGGCTTTAGAAGCTTCTGATAGGCTAATTGACATAATTTGAGTCAATTGGAGGTGTACCTGTGGATGTATTTCAAGGCCTACCTTCAAACACAGTGCCTCTTTGCTTGACATCATGGGAAAATGAAAAGAAATCAGCCAAGACCTCAGAAAAAAATTGTGGACCACCACAAGTCTGGTTCATCCTTGGGAGCAATTTCCAAGCGCCTGAAGGTACCACGTTCATCTGTACAAACAATAGTACGCAGGTATAAACACAATGGGACCACGCAGCCGTCACACCGCTCAGGAAGGAGACGCGTTCTGTCTCCTAGAGATGAACATACTTTGGTACGAAAAGTGCAAATCAATCCCAGAACAACAGCAAGGACCTTGTGAAGCTGCTGGAGGAAACGGGTACAAAGGTATCTATATCCACAGTAAAACGAGTCCTATATCGACATAACCTGAAAGGACGCTCAGCAAGGAGGAAGCCACTGCTCCAAAACCGCCATAAAAAAAGCCAGACTATGGTTTGCAACTGCACATTGGGACAAAGATCGTACTTTTTGGAGAAATGTCCTCTGGTCTGATGAAACAAAAATAGAATTGTTTGGCCATAACATTGTTATGTTTGGAGGAAAAAGGGGGAGGCTTGCTAGCCGAAGAACACCATTCCAACCGTGAAGCACGGGGGTGGCAGCATCATGTTGTGGGGGTGCTTTGCTGCAGGAGGGACTGGTGCACTTCACAAAACAGATGGCATCATGAGAAGGAATATTATGTGGATATATTGAAGCAACATCTCAAGACATCAGTCAGGAAGTTACAGTTTGGTCAATAACCCCTTGCATACTTTCAAAGTTGTGGAAAATGGCTTAAGGACAACAAAGTCAAGGTATTGGAGTGACCATCACAAAGCCCTGACCTCAGTCCTATAGAAAATGTGTGGGCAGAACTGAAAAAGCGTGTGTGAGCAAGGAGGCCTACAAACCTGACTCAGTTACACCAGCTCTGTCAGGAGGAATGAGCCAAAATTCACCCAACGTATTGTGGGAAGCTTGTGGAAGGCTACCCGAAACGTTTGACCCAAGTTAAACAATTTAAAGGCAATGCTACCAAATACTAATTGAGTGTATGTAAACGTCTGACCCACTGGGAATGTGATGAAAGAAAGAAATGCTTAAATACATAATTCTCTCTACTATTATTCTGACATTTCACATTCTTAAAATAAAGTGGTGATCCTAACTGACCTAAGACAGGGAATTTTTACTAGGATTAAATGTCAGGAATTGGGAAAAACTGAGTTTAAATGTATTTGGCCAAGGTGTATGTAAACTTCCGACTTCAACTGTATGTACCAATATCACCGCCAACAATGAAACGATCAAATCAAGGTGTCACGTTCCTGACCTTATTTTCCTTTGTTTAGCTTTGTTTAGTTGGTCAGGACGTGAGCTGGGTGGGCAGTCTATGTTATTTGTTTCTATGTTTAGGTTCATTGTTATTTAGCCTTATATGGTTCTCAATCAGGGGCAGGTGTTTGACGTTTCCTCTGATTGAGAACCATATTAAGGTAGGCTGTTCACACCGTTTGTTTGTGGGTGATTGTCTTCCGTGTCAGTGTATGTACCACACGGGACTGTTTCGTTTGTCTAGTCTGTTCCTGTTCGTGCGTTCTTCGTGTTCTGTAAGTTCTCATGTTCAGGTCGGTCTACGTCGTTTATTGTTTTGTAATTTCTCAAGTGTGCTTCGTGTTCGTCTTGTTTAAATAAATTCATCATTTATTCCACACAAGCTGCGTTTTGGTCCGATCCATGCTCCTCCTCAGACGAGGAGAATAATCGCTACACAAGGATCACTAGCTGCATTGGTGTTAAAACGTGCAAGATACAGAAATGTCAAGTGACCCGCCATTATAATAACTCAAGTAATTTTTTGTCAATTTCATTCTTTCTCTGAGCCGTTCGTTCAAGTAAAACCTTGATACCAACCATTAGACATGACAAGCTAGTGATTTTCAATGTTTGTTTACATTACATTCTTGATGTGTACAATGTTTGTTTACGGGCCTGTTGAAATTGAGTTATTGATCGGTGGTAGATTGGGTTCAAGTAGAAAGTTAAACCCATTTCAATCAAAAAAACATACCAGTTATTTTTCTATGAAATTAGAAATAAATACAGCGTGAGGATATACTGGCTGTCGTAGCCTCATAGGGATGCGTGCTTCAGTGTATAGGTGAGTCCAGTTTTAGGTGAAGGTAGTGTTATGTTGTTTGGTGGTCAAGCATCACCCCAGACCCACCTACAGCTTGCAGTTGAAGATGGGCATACCATCGTACATGTCATGTTTGAGCTTAGCTCACGTTTCCAGCTTTTGGACGGGGCTCTTGTCCCTGGTGAGTATCCTGGCAGATTTCTGCAGCTTCTCCAGTTTCCTGTCCAGGTAGTGGAGGCCCTTGGCCTGCAGCATTTCAGTTTCTCACCACGGCTCTCGTCCAGGGTGATGTTCTCGTTCGTATAGGGGTTGAAGCGCAAGCACGAGTCGGGAGAAAGGAGGGCGTCCAGCATGACGTGAACCTCTGGGAAGGAGCGATGGAGTGAGGCGAAGTATAATCAAGTTATTGGTGCATCTAGTTGAGTATTAGTTATTGTAAGTGGAAAAATGAGTCGTGGGAGAGGACGGCATGTTGGACCACTGGAGACATAGAAGGGGAGGGGCAGGGGGGGGTGAGAGTGAGAGTGAGGGCAGACGTCTGTATGTGGATGTGCACACAAACACACACATGGACGCACATACAAACACACCACATTGGACATTGGTTGACATACAGTATAAACATTCAACCTCACATAACAAATAACCCTAATAGTCACGTGTAAACAGTCTGAAGTCAAAAGAGCTGGAGAGAGTCACGAGATCAAGCTAGACAAACCCATTCAGTCAGCAACATTGACAGGATCGCGTGATTTCAGACGGGCTAACATTTAGCGGCAAGGATCTGTGAGCTCTAACAGTGTCAGAAGCAGGGTTATTCAGGGTGCAGACGTCTGAGAGAGCGTTGTTTCTCAATGGTGTGTGTGTGTGTGTGTGTGTGTGTGTGTGTGTGTGTGTGTGTGTGTGTGTGTGTGTGTGTGTGTGTGTGTGTGTGTGTGTGTGTGTGTGTGTGTGTGTGTGTGCGTGTGTGTGTGTTAGGGGAGGGTTGTTTCTCAGAGTATATTCAGTCATGGATGTGTTAAAATGGCGTATCTTTAGCGGTAGAAACAGCACGACACACACACACATAGTCATAATAGGCTAGATGTGCTTGAAGGAGCTGGTCCAATAAGTAACAGCAGCTGTTTGTGTCAATGTTCCCAGAGAAATGTGAGAGAGGTTGAGGTGAATCTTAGTTCAGGAGCTAAGACACGGGTTCCATTATAGCTACAACACGGTTCTCAAACTACACGTCTGGGGGCTGTTATTATCGCTACATCTTACGGTCGCGTCGGTTCTCACTACTTTTCTCAATAAGATCGGAAACAAAGGAAGTCGGTGGTTGCAGTTTAAACAAGCCTGACGGAGGGCCACAGCCCAGCAAATACTTCAACAGCTGTTTGTGTCACCTTTAAGTTCCCACAGAGAAGTGAATGAGGTGAGCCTTCGATCAGGGGCTGAAACGTGTTGCGTTATAGTATGTAATAACTGCATGATTGAGTTTGACTCTGCTCCACACACTTTTAAGGTAACATATCTAGATGCTGTGTATTCAGGGTTCAACCAATGGGGAAGGGGGATACCTAGTAAGTTGTACAACTGAATGCCTTCAAATGAAATGTGTCTTCTGCAGAGAGGTGCGGGGGGGGGCTGCCTTAATCAACATCCACATCTTCAGCACCCGGGAAACAGTGGGTTAAGTGCCTTGCTCAGGGGCAGAACAACAGATTCTTAACGTGTCCGCTCGGGGATTCGAACCAGCAACCTTTTGGTTTACTGGCCCAAGACTCTAACCACTAGTCTACCTGCCTAGTGGTTAGCTGCTCGGTATAATATAATTATAAGCTCGCTAAGATGACGGAAGAGGGAGTGTTTTTTTTAGTGTTTCGTTTTTCAGTGACCTCATTACAATACACACTCCACCCTAGCGATACGTGATCAATTCCAGCATGCACATTATGGCGTGCTCCTACTGCACTGCAAACAGCATTTATTATTTCACAGTTTACATTTTAGATTAGGTCTGCTGTGCCGCTGCTGTGCTACTGCTGCTGCTCTCCGCATGGTGCTCCTGTAGTTTGGATTCATCTCTTCTCCCCTCCTCCCGCCCCTCTCTAATCAGACAGGTTGTTTATACCCACCAGATTAACACGCTTAAAACCCAGACTTCCTATTTTCCTTCTCAAAAACGCTGCCCCCACCACAGCACTCGCACTCGCCGCGACCTCCTCGTCCGCTCTCAGCGTGTCAGATGGTGTGGCTTTCGGTCTGTGTTGACGTGCACGCAGACACGGAAGGTTTCGAGTGTTTGTTTACTGTGTCGTGCAGCCGGTTGGTTTACAGCGACTGCCAAGTAGATCCGAAGACATCCAGGGGCTGTGTGTATGCATGTTTCACTCTAATCGCCGACTTGGTTCCATCCTGGAGCAAATGTGGTGAGAATCAAAGTGATCATTAGACCATATTTACACTGGGGGTGTGTTGCTGAGGTGATGTCGAAATGTCAGTATTCGTGGAAACCGGCCACTAGGGGCAACAGTGAGCGTTTTTACCTCCAAGTAGGTTTCGGGGATGGCGTTGTGGATGGGGATGGTGGATGGGCGTAAGCATCAGGTTGGAAAGGTTGCATGTTTGAATCCAACGATAGAACATCTTTTAAATATTTCTGTTTTAAGCCTATCCTTAACCCTTGCCTTAACTATTCTGAGTTAATGCCTAACCTGAAGAATTCGTAGTTAATGCCTAAACTTAACCCCTAACCTTAAAATGCCGAGTTAATGCCTAAACTGAACCTTAAACACTTTGAAATTTGTCATTTGGAACAACTTTGACATTTGACGTTTGAGAAACAGTCTAATTCTGACATGATGTGTCCAAACATAGGCTGCTCTCAGAAATCTAACATGCTTTTTAGTTCAGGACAAGGCTTAATCTGTGTCTAGGAAACTGGACCAAAATGTACAACGGCCCAGACAGGTGTCAAGTTACCCTCTGTGTCTGTGGCAGAGGTGATGACATTGGGGAGCTTGGTCTTGAGGCTGGTGTTGTTCTTGCCGGCCGTCTCCACGCGACCCCGTACCCAGGGATACCACACACTGCACAGGCGTGTTGGGCCACAGGCACTTACATTCATGGCTAGCTAACGCTGTGGGGTTGTTAGGCCGATACCCAGAATTAGGCCGATACCCACTAATTATCCAAATCCAGAAAAGAGCGGTTAGATTCCACAATCATCTAAAAGGAAGCGATTCCCAAACTTTCCATAACAAAGCCATCACCTACAGAAAGATTAACCTGGAGAAGAGTCCCCTAAGCAAGCTGGTCCTGGGGCTCTGTTCACAAACACAAACAGACCCCACAGAGCCCCACGACAGCAACACAATTAGACCCAACCAAATCATGAGAAAACAAAAAGATAATTAACAAAAAAACAGAGCAAACTAGAATGCTACTTGGCCCTAAACAGAGAGTACACAGTGGCAGAATACCTGACCCAAACTTAAAGAAAGCTTTGCCTATGTACAGACTCAGCATAGCCTTGCTATTGAGAAAGGCGGCCATAGGCAGACCTGGCTCTCAGGAGAAGACTATGTGAACATTGCCCACAAAATGAGGTGGAAACTGAGCTGCACTTCCTAACCTCCTGCCAAATGTATGATAATATTAGAGACACATATTTCCCTCAGATTACACAGATCCACAAAGAATTCGAAAACAATCCCAATTTTGATAAACTCCCATATCTACTGGGTGAAATACCACAGTGTGCCATCACAGCAGCAAGATTTGTGACCTGTTGCCACAAGAAAAGGGCAACCAGTGAAGAACAAAAACCATTGCAAATACAACCCATATTGTATGTTTATTTATTTTCCCTTTTGTACATTCACTATTTGCACATCGTTACAACTGTCACGAATCCCGCCGAGGATGGTGCCTCTTCCTGTTTGGGCGGCGCTCGGCGGTCGTCGTCACCGGCCTACTAGCTGCCATCGATTATTTTCTTTTTGTTTCTGTTAGTTTGGGCTGATTGGGTGCACCTGTTTTGAGTTTAGTTTGGTGGGTAGGCTTTTGTGCGGGCTTGTTTATCTGTTATTTGGTGTTAGATTGTGATGTGGATTTTATTATTTTCTCGGGACAGTTTAGTCCGGTGTTTTTGGACTCGTCTTTTCATGCGCCCGTGTGTTTAGGGCATGATCGTTTTCCCTGTCATTTGGAAAATAAATCCACTTTCTTGAAACCCTGCTCTCTGCTCTTGACTCCTCCACCCAGTACTCCTAGCAGCTCTGACAGAAGCCCGCACCACCTATGGAGTCAGCAGAAGCAGCGACCACCCCTCTCCCAACTATGGAGGAGCGTGTCCATCATCATACAGCTGTCCTTCATCGTATCGGGTCAGCGATGGACCAGATGATGGAGAGGATGGAACGATGGGAGAGGAGTGGTCTCCCGACGCCCCTTTCAGCTCCCCTGCAGACGACACAACCCACTCCTACAGTGTCATCGGCTGGGACCAGCACATTGCGTCTCACCCCCCCGAGGGTGTACGATGGAGCAGCGGCTGGTTGCCAGGGATTTCTGCTCCAGCTTGAGCTTTACCTGGCTACCGTGCGTCCGACTCCCTCGGGTGAGGAGAGTGTAAGCCTCCTTGTCTCCTGTTTGTCGGGGAGGGCCCTGGACTGGGCCAACGCAGTCTGGAACAGCCCAGACTCGGCTCGGGACCATTACGCGGAGTTCACCCGCCGGTTTCGAGCGGTGTTCGACCACCCACCAGAGGGCCGAGCGGCGGGTGAGCGTCTGTTCCACCTCAGACAGGAGACGAGGAGCGCCCAGGATTTCGCTTTAGAGTTCCGGACCTTGGCTGCTGGTGCGGGGTGGAATGACAGGGCCTTAATAGACCATTACCGTTGCAGCCTCCGGGAGGACGTCCGCCGGGAGCTAGCTTGTCGGGACACCACACTCTCCCTCGATGAACTGATAGACATGTCGATCCGACTAGATAACCTGCTAGCTGCCCGCGGGCGTTCAGAGGGGGTCCTGTCCATTCCACCTCCCAGCCCTCCCGCTCCAACTCCGATGGAGTTGTGAGGAGCTGCATCTAGGGGGACCGGAGGAGGTGGCTCCTCTTGCACCTACTGTGGCCGGAGAGGACACACTTCGGACCGGTGCTGGAGGAGTCCATCTGGGAGCCGGGATGGCAGGCGGAATACTCCTCGACCACCCCAGGTGAGTAGGCACAAGACTCACCCAGAGCTCCCTGTTGGTCACATGTTTTTGGTTATTTTTTTCCCAGCGTTTTTTCCCTCTCTTCAGCATAAGGCGCTAGTCGATTCAGGCGCAGCTGGGAGTTTTATGGGTCGCGGACTCACCCGTAAGTTGGGTATTCCGCTGGTGCAGATAGACCCACCTTTTCCCGTGCACTCCCTAGATAGCCGACCGTTAGGGTCAGGGCTGGTCAGGGAGGCCACGATTCCACTGGACATGGTAACCCAGGGGGATCATAGGGAGCAGATCAGTTTTTACCTTATTGATTCACCTGGGTTTCCAGTGGTGTTGGGGGTTCCCTGGCTAGCCATTCACAATCCCCTCATTTCCTGGCGACAGGGAGCTCTTCAGGGGTGGTCAGATGAGTGTTCAGGTAGGTGTGTGGGAGTTTCCATCGGTGCCACGTCGGTGGAGAGTCCAGACCAGGTTTCCACTGTGCGCATTCCCCCAGAATATGCCGATTTGGCTATCGCTTTTAGTAAGAAAGAAGCGACCAAATTACCACCTCATCGACGGTGGGATTGCGTGATAAACCTCCAGGAGAACGCTGCACTTCCCAGGAGTCACGTGTACCCATTGTCACAGGAGGAGACGTTGGCTATGGAGACATATGTCACGGAAGCTCTGGGACAAGGGTTCATTCGGCCCTCCATGTCACCCGCCTCCTCGAGTTTCTTTTTTGTGAGAAAAAAGGAGGGAGGACTGCGTCCGTGCATTGATTATCGAGGTCTAAATTCAATCACAGTGGGATTTAGTTATCCACTACCTCTCATCGCTACGGCGATGGAATCATTCCACGGAGCGCGTTTTTTCACAAAACTGGACCTCAGGAGCGCGTATAATCTGGTGCGTATTCGGGGAGGAGACGAGTGGAAAACAGCGTTTAGTACCACATCAGGCCACTATGAGTACCTCGTCATGCCGTATGGGTTGAAGAATGCTCCAGCCGTCTTCCAATCCTTTGTAGATGAGATTCTCAGGGACTTGCAGGGGCAGGGTGTGGTAGTATATATTGATGACATCTTGATCTATTCTGCCACACGCGCCGCGCATGTCTCCCTGGTACGCAGGGTGCTTAGGCGACTGCTGGAGCATGACCTGTACGTCAAGGCTGAGAAATGTGTGTTCTCCAAACCAGCCATTTCCTTCCTGGGTTATCGCATTTCCACCTCGGGGGTGATGATGGAGTGTGACCGCGTTAACGCCGTGCGTAATTGGCCGACTCCGACCACGGTAAAGGAGGTGCAGCGGTTTTTAGGGTTTGCCAATTACTACCGGAGGTTTATCCGGGGTTTTGGCCAAGTGGCGGCGCCCATTACCTCACTGCTGAAGGGGGGGCCGGTGCGTCTACGGTGGTCGGCCGAGGCAGATGGAGCCTTCAACCAGTTGAAGGCACGGTTTACTGAGGCTCCCATGTTGGCGCATCCGGACCCTTCGTTAGCGTTCATAGTGGAGGTGGATGCGTCCGAGGCTGGTGTTGGAGCCGTGCTATCACAGCGCTTGGGCAAGCCACCGAAGCTCCGTCCCTGTGCTTTCTTTTCTAAGAAGCTGGAGCCGGCGGAGCGGAACTATGATGTGGGGGACTGGGAGTTACTAGCTATGGTAAAAGCCCTGAAGGTGTGGAGACACTGGCTTGAGGGGGCTAAATACCCTTTTCTCATCTGGACTGACCACCGCAATCTGGAGTATATCCGAGAGGCGAAGAGACTGAATCCGCGTCAAGCTAGGTGGGCCATGTTCTTTACTCGTTTTAGATTTACGATCTCTTACCGACCAGGTTCCCTAAACACTAAGGCCGACGCGCTGTCTTGTCTCTATGACACGGATGACCGGCCCATCGATCCGACTCCCATCCTTCCAGCCTCTTGTCTGGTGGCCCCGGTGGTATGGGAGGTGGACGCGGACATCGAGCGGGCGTTGAGGGTAGAACCTGTGCCGTCCCAGTGTCCGACTGGCCTTAGGTACGTACCGCTTGGTGTTCGTGATCGATTGATTCGGTGGGCTCATACACTACCTTCTTCGGGTCATCCGGGGATTGAGAGGACAGTGCGGGGTCTTAGGGGGAAATACTGGTGGCCCACCTTGGCTAAGGACGTGAGACTCTATGTCTCTTCCTGCTCGGTATGCGCACAGAGTAAGGCTCCTAGGCACCTGCCGAGAGGGAAGTTACAACCCCTCCCGGTTCCACAACGGCCATGGTCTCATTTATCGGTAGATTTCCTGACTGATCTTCCCCCGTCTCAGGGGAACACTACCGTTCTGGTCGTTGTGGATCGGTTTTCTAAGTCCTGTCGTCTCGTTCCATTGCCTGGTCTCCCTACGGCCCTACAGACTGCGGAGGCTCTATTTACCCACGTCTTCCGGCACTACGGGGTGCCGGAGGACATCGTATCTGATCGAGGTCCCCAGTTCACGTCCAGGGTGTGGAGGGCGTTTATGGAGCGTCTGGGGGTCTCGGTCAGCCTTACCTCTGGGTATCACCCCGAAAGTAATGGGCAGGTGGAAAGAGTGAACCAGGAAGTGGGTAGGTTTCTGAGGTCGTATTGCCAGGACCGGCCAGGAGAATGGGCGAGGTACGTCCCGTGGGCAGAGTTGGCCCAGAACTCACTCCGCCACTCCTCAACTAACATGTCGCCATTTGAATGCGTATTGGGGTACCAGCCGGTCCTGGCTCCGTGGCATCAGAGCCAGACCGAAGCTCCTGCGGTGGAGGAGTGGGTACAGCGCTCTAGAGAGACCTGGCGGGCAGTCCAGGACTCTCTCAGGCAGGCCAGTGAACGGCAGAAGAGGAGCGCTGACCGCCACCGCAGTGAGGCCCCTGTGTTCGCACCAGGGGACAGGGTCTGGCTCTCGACCCGAAACCTGCCCCTCCGCCTGCCCTGCCGGAAGCTGGGGCCGCAGTGTGTGGGGCCATTTAAAGTCCTGAGGAGGATAAACGAGGTGTGTTATAGATTGCAACTCCCTTCTTACTATCGCATTAACCCCTCGTTTCATGTGTCTCTCCTCAGGCCGGTGGTAGCTGGTCCCCTTCAGGAAGGTGAGGTACCAGAGGTCCCTCCGCCCCCTCTGGATATCGAGGGGTCCCCGGCGTACACTGTACGAGCTATTCTGGACTCGAGACGCCGGGTGAGGGGCCTGCAGTACCTCGTTGACTGGGAGGGGTACGGTCCGGAGGAGAGGTGCTGGGTACCGGGGAGAGACATTTTAGATCCTTCCCTCTTGGTTGATTTCCACCGTCGCCACCCGGATTGTCCTGCGCCTCGCCCTCCGGGTTGTCCTCGAGGCCGGGGTCGGCGCGCTGCGGGAGCCGCGCGTCAGAGGGGGGGTACTGTCGCGAATCCCGCCGAGGATGGTGCCTCTTCCTGTTCGGGCGGCGCTCGGCGGTCGTCGTCACCGGCCTACTAGCTGCCATCGATTCTTTTCTTTTTGTTTCTGTTAGTTTGGGCTGATTGGGTGCACCTGTTTTGAGTTTAGTTTGGTGGGTAGGCTATTTAAGGGCAGGTAGCCCGCTGGCTTTTGTGCGGGCTTGTTTATCTGTTATTTGGTGTTGGATTGTGATGTGGATTTTATTATTCTCTCGGGACAGTTTAGTCCGGTGTTTTTGGACTCGTCTTTTCATGCGCCCGTGTGTTTAGGGCATGATCGTTTTCCCTGTCATTTGGAAAATAAATCCACTTTCTTGAAACCCTGCTCTCTGCTCTTGACTCCTCCACCCAGTACTCCTAGCAGCTCTGACAACAACACTGTATATATACATAATATGACATTTGAAATGTCTTTATTCGTTTGGTACTTCTGTGAGTGTAATGTTTACTGTTAATTGTTATTGTTTATTTCACTTTTGCTTATTATCTACTTCACTTGCTTTGGCAGTGTTAACACATGTTTGTTCCATGCCAATAAAGCCCGTTGAATTGAATTGAGAGAGGGAGTGGTAGAGGCAGAGAGATGTTATGGCTACAGTTATGTTGCAGCGACCAGTGGCATTTAGCATTTATTCGAAATTTATGTAATTAAATGTCCCAAAAAAGTATTGTTTGGAAAGTAAGAAAGGCAAAAGATCAAAACTTAAAATGATTCGAGAACATCTGCCAAAATGAACAAAATGGAACAGATCACTACTGTAGTTGTGGTACAGCTTGTAGGATACAGCTCCACCTCCAGCTACGCTGTAGTTGCTTTACCCCCTTGCCTATTCATTGTGTCTGACTGGCTTTGATATCAAGAAGCCACCCAGGAGCAATTTGGTGAAGATCCATAGACTACCCAGGGCAATGGGGGAGTAAGTAGGGAAGAAGGCTGAAGGAGGGGAGGTGGCTGTTGAATAGGCATGAGGCTGGGGGACCCGAGGGGGGCTGGAGGGGTTGCTGGCTACAGGATCAAACACTGAGGGCCAGTCCTCATTAGGGCAGCCAGGCTGGGGGGGGTGGGAGCTCTAGGGCCCGGGGTGTCTAGGGACTCTCGGGGGAGTGGGTGGTGTGTATGTGTGTGTGTGTGTCTCTTTGCGTGTTTGTAAATGTAGGTATATGTTTTTCTGTGTGTGTGTGTGTATGAGAGACACCTGTGGGTGTGAATGCATTTCTCTGTGTGTATATGTGTGATACACTTGGGTGTGCAGTGTGCGTGTATGTACGCAATTATGTGTGTGAGTGCGGGAGGGAAAGTCAGGGGTAGGGGGGCCTTCTCCCGCTCTGTCCCCATTGCCAATCCTTAGACCTATATCTCTCCATACCACTCAAGTACCCATATAGGATAATGAGAAAGAGGGTCCCTGTTTAATGTAACAATGTCAGAGAGCATGCCATGATGGGGAATATCAGGGAGGGCTGCATCCTAGCCTACCAACCACCAAGCCAGGTCTGTTAATCATCCAGGGAGCTGGACTGAGGAATTGTATCATTGCCTCAAGGTTTCCCCCCCAAAAAAGTAAGAAGAAAAGAAAGAAAGAGGGAATTGGATGTGGGAGCATGATTGGGACCCTGGCGGCTGAGCGAAAGAGAGATAGAAGAGCCCTGTGGATGGAATTATTAGAGGCACATTGACAGTGCCGACACCAAGTGTGATTGTTGGCTCTGAATATCACAGCCCTCTCAAATGGAAAGTAAAAGTGTAAATGACATTGAGGGATTGGAGGACTTGCAAGACAGGTGAAAAAAGCTCCCCAAAAAATATGTTGCATAAGCTAATATGGTTGCATGGGTTAGTGGTTCAAAATGGAAAACAATAGAACTTTTAATAAAAAAATGGTCTTCGATTTTGACAACGGTGAAGTTTCGGGGTCATGTTTACATTTACATTTTAGTCATTTAGCAGACGCTCTTATCCAGAGCGACTTACAGTAGAGTGCATTTTTTTTTACATACTGAGACAAGGATATCCCTACCGGCCAAACTCTCCCTAACCCAGACGACGCTATGCCAATTGTGGGTCGCCCCACGGACCTCCCGGTTGCAGCCGGCTGCGACAGAGCCTGGGCGCGAACCCAGCCCAGCCTGGGCGCGAACCCAGAGACTCTGGTGGCGCAGCTAGCACTGCGATGCAGTGCCCTAGACCACTGCGCCACCCGGGAGGTCATGTTAGGAACATGTTAGTTCATGTCGTCTCATAAAGAGCTATTCTCGAGGTTGGAGAGAAAACAATCTCTCATGAGTTGGCACGTAGCCTAGCGGTTAGAGAGGCGACCCGGCAACCGTAGGGTTTCTAGTTTGAATCTAGCCCGAACCATGAAAAACAGCCCCAGTCCATTATTCCTCCTCCACCAAACTTTACAGTTGGCACTATGCATTGGTCTCCTGGCATCTGCCAAACCCAGATTCGTCCGTCAGACTGCCAGATGGTGAAGCGTGATTCATCACTCCAGAGAATTCATTTCCACTGCTCCAGAGTCCAATGGCGGCGAGCTTTATACCACTCCAGCCAATGCTTGGCATTGCGCATGGTGATCTTTGGCTTGTGTGCAGCTGCTCGGCCATGGAAAGCCATTTCATGAAGCTCCCGCTGAACAGTTCTTGTGCTGACGTTGCTTCCAGAGGCAGTTTGGAACTCGGTAGTGAGTGTTGCAACCGAGGACAGACGATTTTCACGCACTTCAGCACTCGTCGGTCCCATTCTGTGAGCTTGTGTGGCCTACCACTTCGCGGCTGAGCCATTGTTGCTCCTAGACGTTTCTATGTCACAATAAAAGTGCTTACAGTTGACCGGGCCAGCTCTAGCAGGGCAGAAATTTGACGAACTGACTTGTTGGAAAGGTGGCATCCTATGATGGTGCCACGTTGAAAGTCACTGAGCTCTTCAGTAAGGCCATTCCACTGCCAATGTTTGACTATGGAGATTGCATGGCTGTGTGCTCGATTTTATACACCTGTCAGCAACGGGTGTGGCTGAAATAGACTAATCCACTAATTTGAAGGTGTGTCCACATGCAGTACCAGTCAAAAGTTTGGACACACCTACTCATTCAAGGGTTTTTCTTTATTTTTACTATTTTCTACATTGTAGAATAATAGGGAAGACATCAAAACGATGAAATAACACATATGGAATCATGCACTCCCGAGTGGCGCAGCAGTCTAAGGCACTGTATCTCAATTCTAGAGGTCTCACTACAGACACTGGTTTGATTCCAAGCTGTATCACAACTGGCTGTGATTGGGTGTCCCATAGGGGTTGGCTGGGGTAGTCAGTCATTGTAAATTAGAATTTGTTCTTAACTGTCTTGCCTAGTTAATTAAAGGTAAAATAAAAACTTGGTAGACGCAGACCTGGTTTCAAATACTATTTAAAAAATGTCACGTGGCCTACGGCCTACTTTGAGCTTTTTATTTTTCCAGGCTGGAGTGCCAGGTCGACGGGGATTGCTGTTTTGGGACATTTCTATTGGTTCATTGCGACAGGCAAGCTCAATAAAGCAAGTTTAAAGTCTTTGAAATGATTTCAAACAATATTTGAACCCAGGTCTGCCATACAAATAGCGAGCTCTCATCTCATCTTGGTGACTTACATGCTGACTAAACCGCTTGCGTTACTTGCGCGAGCGTTGCAAAATAAATGTACACATACATTTTATTAAATAATTTAATCCAAACTGCTCGCGTGCGTCAACGAGCGTCTGCGTAGCCAGGTGCTAAGATAGAACTTGCTTCTATTTTTGAAGCGTGACGCGCTGCATGTTCCACCTCTCCCATTTCCTCATTGGTTTTTAGGAGCATATACCCACGTGGGTGATTGAAAGATGAACTGAGGTCTACACTCCAGTCCAGTTGGTGGTGGTAAAGCACCTTAAAGTTGGTTGCTAACCGCCATATAAAGTCCAAAGAAGAAGACTGAAGGAGGAGAGATTACCAGAAACTAACTAGGTTTACCCTTTTATTTGTGGATTAATTGTCACAGTAGAGGACCTTGTTTATATCCCAGGACAAATTAGCTAGCAACAGCAAGCTAGCTAAATTTCCATGAATGTTTAATGCATTTTGACCTATCCTCAAATGAATATAGTTGGTTCAGAATTCGTTTTGATATTTCAACCTGCGTGTCCTGATCGTGTCTGGTGCGGGTGGACAAAATCAACATGCGCGACTAGACCGGACGCTCGCTTGTGCCCGGTCTAGTCAGCATTCAAGACCAAAGAGTCACACAGAAAGAACAAAAAGCCATCGCCATCTCACCTTCCGCTTCCACAAAAAACCGAGAGGAAGTGCTGAGCTGGCAAGGCCACGTCATTCAGCGCCAGAGGGGCCGTCGTCTGGTCGGGCAGTTCCTGAAATTAATCACAGAAGAAGTGTGTGTGTGTGTGTGTGTGTGTGTGTGTGTGTGTGTGTGTGTGTGTGTGTGTGTGTGTGTGTGTGTGTGTGTGTGTGTGTGTGTGTGTGTGTGTGTGTGTGTGTGTGTGTGTGTGTGTGCGTGTGTTAGATGTGTGTGTGTGTGCTGGATTTCCTGCAAACGGATAATTAGTGGGAGGAGATAATGCTGCAGCCAGCAGCAATAGATAACGTTTGGCCGACCCCAGCTGGAACAAAACAGCTCTGTACCTTCTTACCACTTACACCACTGGGAGGGACTCCATTTTACGGTCCGGACCTAGTAGCTGTGGCAGCTTCTTTTCCTTGATAGCTAGGGGCCAGTTGTCAGTTCTCAATGAGCACAATGCCTTCCACTCATAACCAGTGTGGCACACACATTCTCCCACCAAACCGGGAGTAGAATGATACAACTTGTCTCAATGACTCTGCACCTGTTTAGGGGGATTTAATAGCCAATGGAGAAGAGAGGCGACGCCTTGAAGCGCATTCGGTGACAAGGGACACCCTATTCCATACATAGTGCACGACATTATACCAGAGCCCTATGAGTAGGTCACTATGAAAGGAACTGTCCAGTGTCCTGTGAAGATCAGTTGGTAGAGCACGGTGCTTACAATGCCATTGATGTTGGTTTGATTCCCACTGCGGACCGGTGAGAAAATATATGCGCTCACTACTGTAAGTCGATCTGGATAAAAAAATATGGTAAAACATTAGAAAAATGGATTGGTTGCCATTTGGGACGCATCCAGTCTGACGACTATGAAGAGGCTCCGTGGTGCTATTGGATTTGGACGGAAGAACTGGCTTCCAAAGACTGGTTTTGTTCACTGTGGAACTTTTGGCATAATACATAATTTAGAATCTCATTTGCATAGATCCGTCATCCCTCTATCTATCTACAGCTGTCAGAGACAAATAAGCCTCCATGAGGGAGATGGAGCCGGGCCCCGCACCAATAGAAACCAGTTGGCAGGCTTCTGACACCAACTGCGATCGTAGGCTCTGCAGCGCTGCTTGCGGTCTTTTGGGGCGCACACACAAGCACACACACACATGCACACACAAACACTCTCAGTCCACTTTTCTTTCCCAGCTGACGCCATTGCCACACCGATGCGCTGCTTAAGGTCTTTGGGGGAACTTTTCATCTGAGATCCATACTTGGAAAGCTTACTGTATATACTTTGACCATTGTCATGTTCTCACAGGAAGCATCTCTTCAGGCCGCGAGAGTCATTTGGACAGGAGGGTTAAAGTTAGAAACAATGATCTACTTAGGGGCCAAACTGTGGCAAATGAGCCGGGCCCACAGAAACCTGCCACACAAGCTGCCTGTCAAACTCAGCATGACACAGGTCAGGGTTCGCTTCCTTTCATAGGGATTTAGAGCTAATGCTACTCTCACTCTAATGCCTCTATCCCATGGCCAATGCCTGTATAGAAAGTGCTCTTACCACAAGTTAAAATGTCCTCCTTTGAATGAAAAGGTACAAACCCTCTTTATTGAGGTGATTTGACAGAGTTTAAACCCAGAGCCAAAGGCAAAACTGTAATTGAAATATTGAAGAAAGATTCAGGGCGGCAACTTAGCAACCCCTGCAAATTATAACCCCCAGAGCCAAAGGCAATGAATGTCTACAGTAGCCTCAACAGCATTCTGTAGGGTAGCACCACGGTGTAGCCAGAGGACAGATAGCTTCGGTCCTCCTCTGTGTACATTGACTTCAAAACTCATGGTTCATGGTTCTCACCCCCTTCCATAGACTTACACAGTAATTATGACAACTTCCGGAGGATGTCCTCCAACCTATCAGAGCTCTTGCAGCATGAACTGACATGTTGTCCACCCAATCAAATGATCAGAGAATGAATCTAGTACTGAATGCATAAACTACAGCTTAGTCACCGCACATTTTTTCTCTCGACCTGTGTGCACCTACGTTGTAAACTGTATTTTCATAGGCTAGGTTGTAGCAACCTGTCACGGCCGATGCTGGAAGACCAAGGTGCAGCGTAGTGAGCGTACATTCTCTTTTATTTGAATAAATGTCGCCAACAAAACAACAAAACAAGAAAAGACCGTGAAGCTTACAAGGGCAATAGTGCCCCTAACAAAGACAACTACCCACCACAAAAGGAGGGGAAAAGGGCTACCTAAGTATGGTTCCCAATCAGAGACAACAATAGACAGCTGTCCCTGATTGAAAACCATACCCGGCCAAAACATAGAAACACAAAATCATAGAAGTAAAGGACATAGAATGCCCACCCAAATCACGCCCTGACCAAACCAAAAAGAGACTCTCTAAGGTCAGGGAGTGACACAACCTCATGATAGGTATAGGGAAAATGTGAGTATCATGTAGTAGCCTAAACCTATCGATGTTACACTGAACTGGGTGAATGGAATATGAATGACAGTCATCCAATATGCTGTAATAGAAATAAGGCTCATTAAAAATAAGAACATCTTAAATGGCACCAACCGCCACTGATGTAGAACTACCTTTTTCAAATCAAAAGTCAAAAATACTTCCTCAGTATTGGCAGTATTGGGTGAGAGCACTACTGCAAGCCTAAACATACTTATTATGTGCACTGAGTGTATAACAAAAATACACTATGATCCCTTATTGATGTCACCTGTTAAATCCCTTTCAATAAGTGTAGATGAAGGGGAGGAGACAGGTTAAAGAAGGATTTTTAAGCCTTGAGACAACTGAGACATGGATTGTGTGTGTGTGCCATTCAGAGGGTGAATGGTGTCATGACGTGCCCCTTTTGGGTGAGGATCATAGCCCCCTCTCTCTCTCTCTCCCACCACAGGTTTATGACGGTCGTAAATACCGAAACTCCTTTCTCCACTCTGCCATAATGAAAGTTGAGAATCCCTTTGTTGCCACAGAGAAAGACTTTGGAGTACGGTAACCTCAAAAGGTTGAGTAATGTAGCAATATTTCTGTATTCCAACCAGTTGAAATTGTCCGTGGTTACTTAAAGAACAATCATGTCGAATTCCTTACTTATTTATAAGGTAACTACCACAGCAGAACAACACAACTGTATCTCTGAATGTGTATACTTCCCAGTTACCAGATTTACATCAACATGTTGTGAAACGCAAATAATCAAATGTGAAACTATTTGCGAGAAGATGAAATGTGATGTTAGCCTTCTAAATGAGAGAATGGTTTTTCATATAACTAGTCAGTGACCACAACCCCGTGAACACAGACATTTACATCGGTGTCATGGAACGCCCCCTTTTCTACCTCCAGTATAAAAACCACTTCTGACAGAATTTACATTAGACCAGAAAACATGGAAGCTTTCGCTACATGTTGAAATGGTTGGCAACTCCACCAAAGGACAAGACCAGAGAACGTGGAGATCATTCCTATGTTGAAATGGCTAAGAAATCTACAAACTAAAGAACAATTATTCAGGCTGCAGCTGTTTAAGTACTTTAGTCTGGTAAACGCAACCGGACGAACGACCGAATGTTATTCTGACATATGCTACAACTCCGAAAGACTTTGATCTCTGGTGGACCAACCAGAGACTTTACATCGACAATGTATCCAGCAGACGGACCGGCGATCACAGAGAGGGACAACAATGCCATACACTCGTAAATATGTAAATTGCAATTTCTTTTGGAATGAGCGGTTGTTCGTGTTCAAAGTATAAGCATTTTTATGAGTGTAGTGTATGTACGGGGGTCCACTCTGAGTTTCCCGCACTTGAGCTGGCCCCACCCCTTTCCTTTGTCTACCAAGCTGTCATTTTGGCTTAGCCCACTAGGGACTTTTCAGTGTATCATGTCAGTAACCAATGTATAACTATGGTGTGTGTATTTATGTAATTCTGTGATTGATTAGTTAGTTAGTAAATAAATAATTAAGAGAATTTGTATAGCGCTGATTCATGATTTATGATGCTAGGGTTCATGCAGATATCCAAGGGTTTGCGACGTTCAGGAATGAGATTGATGAGGTAATAATACATTAATAGAAGATCGATAAGATATGAAAATATCTTAAAAGATAATTCGGGAAATAGTGACTCTATAAACATTTTCCCTTGGTGCCCCGACTTCCTAGTTAATTAAAGTTACATGATTAGTTTAATCACGTAAGGAATAACTACACATTGAGAATTGATTTGATAATATAACAGTCTACACATTTAATGACAGCAAACGCTACAACAATGGGCAAGACAAAATATTTAAGTGCCTTTGAACAGGGTATGCTACTAGGTGGCACCGGTTTGAGTGTGTGAAGAACTGCAATGCTGCTGGGTTTTTTACACTCAACAGTTTCCCATGTGCTTCCGTTTAAGAAACATTTTTAACAGAATTGGCGGAATGAACACACCCCTGATCACACGTAAACACGGTTGACTTTTATAGCAGCCATGTTGTATTATTTCTGGCATCTATGCGCTCTCCTCCTCTCACCTTTTCCCTTTGCTTGTGGACGTCAATGCACAACACATCATCTGTATCTGACCAGGCGAAAAAACCTTTCTAAGATAAACCATATCATAACCACTATACACAGCCTACATCGTTGTCACCATAGCTAAAGTAACATCATAGTCAACATAGCTAATAGAACTAACATGTTAGTGAACCTGCTACAATCACGCAGTACAGTGTACAGTCAGTAAGCAGTTTAGCACTTACATCGGCGGGCCTGGGTGGCAATACATTAGAAAAACCAATAGCTTACCTTGACTTGGAAGAGTTCCAGTGTGGTGTTGGATAGTCCTAGCCAGCTTGCTAACATAGCATCCCTCTGTTTAAGCAGGTTGTTTGAGTAGGCTAAACTAGCTAGCTGCATTTGCTAGCTAAGTAAGTGAAACCGAAAGTTTAATTTCTTGCTTCTCCTTCATTTTGGAAGAAATTAATTAGTTCAAAACTGGTTAACTATTGTCTTTCTCCCTCTTTGAGTCAACTACTCACCACATTTTATGCACTGCAGTGCTATCTAGCTGTAGCGTTCAGTTCTAGATGAATTATCTGATACTTTGTTTGGGTGGACAACATGTCAGTTCATGCTGCAACTCTGATAGGCTGGAGGACGTCCTCTGGGAGTTGTCATAATTAGAGTGTATGTCAATGGAAGGGGGTGAGAACTATGAGCCTGCTAGGTTTTTTATTGAAGTCAATGGAGGAGGGTGGAAGATAGCTGTCCTCCGGCTACTCCATGGTGCTACCCTACAGAGTGCTGTTGAGGCTACTGTAGACCTTCACTGCAAAACAGTGTGTTTTAATCAATTATTTGGTTCGTATATTTAGTATAGTTTTATCTAAAAGAGATAGCCTTTTTTAATGTTTTACCATTTTTATTTGTATGAAATTCACTGAGAAAGATGGTCCTCCCCTTCCTCCTCCAAAGAGCCTCCACTGACTCAGTGTATACTTTGGTCTGCTGCTAAAAGAGTGTCACGTTCGTCATAAGGAATGGACTAAGGCGCAGCGTGCGTAGAGTTCCACATATTTAAATAAATAGAAACTCACCAAACAAAAACAAACAAGCACAAACGAAACGTGACGTTCTGGACTACTCACAGGCAGCTACACAAACACAAGATCCCACAAAGCACAAAGGGGAAATGGCTGCCTAAATATGATCGCCAATCAGAGACACCGATAAACATATAATATAAACATATAAACACCTAGATGACCCACCCTTAATCACACCCCGACCTAACCAACATAGAGAATAAAAACTCTCTATGGTCAGGGCGTGACAAAGAGTGCTTTCGTACTCATATACCTCCTGGGGCTAATCCCTCCTTGGGTGATGTGCTCTCTCCTTCAGGCATTAATGGCTGATTCACAAATCTGCTTCTTTCCTTTTGCTATGGTCTAACTAAAATGAGATTCCTACTAGCTAATTGGGCTCTACACTGCACCTGGGGGAGCATGTTTCTGCTAAAACCCCAGGAATTTAAACTGAATGATTTATGCATGTGTAAACAAGTTGCGGAATATAAATTCCAGTACCAGTAAGATGATGAAAGGATAGAATTAAAACAAGAAGCTACAATTTAAAGGATGGTTAGTTCCTACATACAGTACAATTCATTCTGCTACCATTACTGCCAAATGTTATTGGCTTATCTTCATTGTTCCACTAAGCCATTTTTAGAGGGGGCTTTAAATTGGAAAGGGGTGTGATTCAAATGGGAAAGGGCTGTTCTGCTATCTATCGTTGTGATCAACAAAAGTCATTTCACGCATCAGTGTTTGTC
The DNA here is from genome assembly GCF_016432855.1 of Salvelinus namaycush. Lineage (NCBI taxonomy): Eukaryota > Metazoa > Chordata > Actinopteri > Salmoniformes > Salmonidae > Salvelinus > Salvelinus namaycush. The sequence continues at coordinate 52,126,102 of NC_052315.1, forward strand.
AGCTCCTATTAGCAACTTCCTCCTCAATCTAAATGTGTGCCTCTGAGTTATCCCCGTCTCTCCCTCTTCATCTCTCTTTCCCTTTCTCTCGGCTATGCTCCAATAGTAGCCCTGTGTGAGGGCCAAGTTGAGCGGTCCCAACAGAGGGGGACACAGGGGACACTCTGGTCCAAAGAGCCTGGTCCAGTACTTGTGTTCAACAGGGCATTCACTCTCCTCTCAGCTTCAGCTCCAGGTCAGCTGCTCTTGTCTATATCCCAAAGGGTACCCTATTCCTGATATAGTGCACTACTTTTGACTCGAGCACTATGGGCCCAGGTCAAAGTAGTGGACCATAGGTAATAGGTTGCCATTTGGGAGGCAGCTCTGGTCATTAGAAGTTCCTATCAGAGCGTCCATCTCAGACAAGGCTTGGCCAGCCAAGGGGCTAAAGGGGTTTTTGGCCGAGCTGGAGCCCAGCGCTGCTGCCTTGATTTACCCACAAGGCCTTTGGAAGTGAGGATTATTTCCCTCTGAATGAGGTTTAATTGGGGAAAGGTTACATAAGTCACGGACCATCTGATGGATGCTACCCAGTGTGTCACAATAGCAGCTCTGTTTTAATGAGCTGATCATTCAGCCACCATTGTCATATTCAGCGATGCTGTCACGTGTATATTGAATGGGGTTTAGCGTCTTCCTCTTCAACCCAGGTTGTTATGCTCAAACAGACATAAATCACGTTCACTATGCAATCAAGTGAATTCATCTGTCCGTTCAACTCATCAATTGTCCAGATAAAATTGTATCTTAGCTACGTAATCGTGTGTATATCGAACAAGGTTTGCCAATCAAGGGTGTTTGTTCAAGAAGATATACAACCTTCCTTAGTAAATAATGTCCATCCATCCGATCAAGTGAATAAATCTGTCCGTTCAATGAATGAATTGTCCGGATAACATATAATCCAAATAGTCCCTGTCACCAATAAGGATGAGATAGACAGACAATGGTGTTAGTGTGATGACTGTCACGATGACTGTCACGGTCTAGGAGTGCCCAGGTCAGGACAGAGGTCTCCATGCCACATTATGTAATTGCACAGCCCGTTTTTTCTCTTTGACCTTTGACCCAAGAGGACAGAGGGGTACGAATGAGGTTCAAGTTGTCATCCCAGGCGGCGAATGGAGAGGGATTTTGGGACTCTGTGTGGGAGAGAAAGATAGAGAGAGCCAACTATGCCCTCAGGCCAGGAAAAGCAATTGAGAGCTATTGCCATTGAGAGCCACCTTCCCCCTTTCTCTCTCACACATGCCTTGATTCCCTCTTCCTCTTTCCCTTTCTCTTCTTCTCTCTCACACAACACACACACACACACACACTGAATATTAAAGCACTCCTGCTGAGACCCCTGAGATTGGAGAGTGTGGCAGCAGTTGAAATTCGAAATGGGCGTGGCTTCTCCCTATGATATCTGATTGGTCTCTACCCACCATGTCATGAATAGGTCAATTGGCTACCTCATATTCCAATGGTAGATTTTCACCGTCTATCATAATAAGAAAAGCGAACAGATTTACCACAGCAATATATCGATCATTTCCCAGGTGAGACCAGTGGAAGTATAGGCTTCAGTGGCTGAACGTGCACGCGCATATGAATGCATTAATACAAGCATGAGATTGATGGCCCGTCTTTAAAACAGCAGACTTAATGCAGAGATTTCTTGGAGGAAATCTCATTTGAGCCACCACAGAGAGAGTGCTGTTAGGTGCAGAGGCAGTACTGTGAGGGGTAAGGGGGTTAGGGAAGGAGGGATGGCGGGATAAAGAAAGGGATCGAGGGAGGCAGTCTTTCACACAGCAGTCAGTCAGTCAATGTAATCAGTGGACTGGCCTAATCCCTAAAGAAGTGTGTCAGCGCAAGTGTGTGTGTGTGTGTGTGTGTGTGTGTGTGTGTGTGTGTGTGTGTGTGTGTGTGTGTGTGTGTGTGTGTGTGTGTGTGTGTGTGTGTGTGTGTGTGTGTGTGTGTGTGTGTGTGTGTGTGTGTGTGTGTGTATATATATATACGAGAGGAGAAAGAGAGAGGGAGAAAATGTATGTGTGAATGTGGATAATAACCAAGTGAATGTGTGTACAAGGGGACAGCGCAACACCGTCTATACGGGAATAAGAGGATACAGTAGATGGAGAGTAGCCCGCTTGAAAAGTTCCCTCTTCCTCCAGGCGCAGCACTAAATGCTTAAAGGTCCAATACAGACGTTTTTATCTCAATATCATATCTACAGTCAATCACGGATTACAAAAAGAAAACCAGCCCCGTCGCGGACATCGATGTCTTGCTCCCAGACAAATTAACAACTTCTTTGCTCACTTTGAGGACAATACAGTGCCACTGACACGGTCCGCTACCAAAGCCTGTGGGCTCTCCTTCTCCGTGGCCAATGTGAGTAAAACATTTAAACGTGTTAACCCTCACAAGGCTGCCGGGCCAGACGGCATCCCTAGCCGCGTCCTCAGAGCATGCGTAGACCAGCTGGCTGGTGTGTTTACGGACGTATTCAATCAATCCCTATCCCAGTCTGCTGTCTCCACATGCTTCAAGATGGCCACCATTGTTACTGTTCCCAAGAAAGCTAAAGTAACTGAACTAAATGACTATCGCCCCGTAGCACTCACTTCTGTCATCATGAAGTGCTTTGAGAGACTAGTCAAAGATCATATCACCTCCACCCAACTTGATACCCTAGACCCAATCCAATTTCCTTACCGCCCCAATAGGTCCACTGACGATGCAATCGCCATCATACTGCACACTGCCCTATCCCATCTGGACAAGAGGAATACCTTTGTAAGAATTCTGTTTATTGACTACAGCTCAGCATTTAACACCATAGTACCCTCCAAACTTGTCATTAAGCTTGAGACCCTGGGTCCCAACCCCGCCCTGTGCAACTGGGTCCTGGACTTTCTGACGGGCCGCCCCCAGGTTGTGAAGGTAGGAAACAACATCTCCACCCCGCTGATCCTCAACACTGGGGCCCCACAAGGGTGCGTTCTCAGCCCTCTCCTGTACTCCCTGTTCACCCAGGGAGTACAGGAAAATAACCTCTCACTCAACGTCAAAACAAAACCCCCAACAACATCGACGGGACAGTAGTGGAGAAGGTGGAAAGTTGTAAGTTCCTCGCCGTACACATCACGGACAAACTGAAATGGTCCACCCACACAGACAGCGTGGTGAAGAAGGCGCAACAGCGCCTCTTCAACCTCAGGAGGCTGAAGAAATGTGGCTTGTCACCTAAAACACTCACAAACTTTTACAGATGCACAATCATCCTGTCGGGCTGTATCCCCGCCTGGTACGGCGGTATGCACAACACGTCACCGGGGGCAAACTACCTGCCCTCCAGGACACCTACATCACCCGATGTCACATGAAGGCCAAGGGGGATGGAACTGTCGGCTGGGTAGTGATAAACTGTGGTGAGAATTCTGGAGAAGAAGATAGCTCTCCTAATGTTAGTGTGCATGTGTGTGCATAAGTGAGAAGACTGGTATAAAAGGAATGTCTTTGTATATGAACTGCAGAGCTCTCGTGAATAAACATTGCAAAATGACTATTGTGAGCTGGGAATTCTGTCTGTTTCATTTAAACCAGAACTTTACAGATTCTGGGTTGCAGACACATTAGAATAATTGAAATTTATGAACATTGATAACAAAATTCCATATCAGGACAACAACCACCCGAGCCACTGCCTGTTCACCCCGCTATCACCCAGAAGGCGAGGTCAGCACAGGTGCATCAAAGCTGGGACCGAGAGACTGAAAAACAGCTTCTATCTCAAGGCCATCAGACTGTTAAACAGCCATCACTAACACAGAGAGGCTGCTGCCAACATACTGACTCAAATCTCTGGCCACTTTAATCAAATTGACCTTATTTTATTTTAATATCATTATTTTTTATTTCCCCATTATTTAACCAGGTAGGCCAGTTGAGAAGAAGTTCTCAATTACAATTGCGACCTGGCCAAGATAAAGCAAAGCAGTGCGACAAACACATCAACACAGAGATACACATGGGATAAACAAACATACAGTCAATAACACAATAGAAAACTATGTGTACAGTGTGTGCAAATGTAGTAAGATTAGGGAGGTAAGGCAATAAATAGGCCATAGTGGCGAAATAATTACAATTTAGCATTAACACTGGAATGATAGATGTGCAGATGATGATGTGCAAGTAGAGATACAGGGGTGCAAAAGAACAAAAAAAAGAACAATATGGGGATGAGGTAGTTGGGTGGGCTATTTACAGATGGGACCTTAATAAAGGTATCACTAGTCACTAGGCACTTTAATAATGTTTAAATATTATATTACCCATCTCATATGTATATACTGTATTCTATAACATCTACTGCATCTCGCCTATGCCGCTCTGTCATCGCTCATCCATATATTTATATGTACATATTCTTATTCATCCCTTTACATTGTGTGTATGAGGTAGTTGTTGTGAATTTGTTAGGTTACTTGTTAGATATTACTGCATTGTCAAAACGAGAAGCACAACCATTTCGCTACACTCGCATTAACATCTGCTAACCATGTGTACGTGACCAATAAAATGTTATTTTATTATATTTGATTTCGGGGTAACAATTAAGTACCTTACTGTGATTCAATTAAAATGGTCAAAAAGCTTAAGTTCTTAGCAAAGGGCAATTTCTAAAGCAAGAATTTTGCTAGGACTGTCTGGGAGTGGTCTGAGTGGGGTGGAGAAAACAGAGAGAGGTTTGGAACTCTCTTTCTTATTGGTCTATTAACTAATTTACTGCCTGGTGATATCACCATGGATGGCCAAAACTCCGTCCCACCGAAACAGGCTGAAATTTCAGGTGGTCTTTTCAAACAGCTCTTACACTAAAATTATTTTTTACAATTTCATAGTATTATTCCAACCTCATAGTGTGGAAATATATATAAAACACAGGAAAATCATATTTTGGATTGCACTGGGTCTTTAACAAAGGAGGAGAGCTGGCCCCGAGGAGGAGAGGAGATGAGGCAGACTGAGCTGAAAGCACCAATAACAGCACCCTTTCTGGCCAATGAGAACAACACGGAAAGGGGTGAAGAAGACAACTCCATCAAGTTTACTAGCAATACTTAACAATAGCCCACATTTTTTATATTTGGTTAGTACACTGGTACTTGAAGAGAGGTGAAACCACATAACTCAAATATCTTGTTTAAAGGAATTTTATGGAAGATTTTGATTACTCACACCAACAAACACCCTCTCTGAGAGTTATGAGTTCTCTGTATAGGAACAAGCCTCTCCTCCCCTATCCATGTGAGTGACAGTGATGGTGTGTACTCAAAGTACTGAGGTGACAGCCTCCATTCCTGTGAGGGGTCTTTCTGTTTGGGACGGCGCCATGTGGGAGGCTCTCAGTCCCTTGCTTTGATCCCTGGGCTCTGAGGTCTTTCTCTGTCAAAGACTGGAGGAGGTGGGCACAAACATGTGGTTGTGTGTGTGCTGTGATCCCAGGGTTCTGAGGCATCTGTCAAAGACTGAAGGAGGAGATGGGCACACACAAACATGCCCCATTCCTGCCCACCGCCAAGGGAGACGCCATGGCAACCAACGCAAGGAGAATCACAGGGCCTTTTCCATGCATGCCATTCCCTGGCTGGCATCCCTGGCATCCTTTGACAATTTCTGAAGTCTTATATCTCTATGGTCTTCAGAGCAGAGATAATACAGGATTTAATGTGGAAAAGGCTATTCCACTCCTTCTCCTCTCCTTCTTTCTTTCTTCACCTTCTTTCATTCTTTCTTTCTTTCTCTGTCTCAGAGGCATTCTCTCCATGGTTGTGGTGACAAGTGGTGTGCTGTGATAGTGTTGTAGCTACTCTGCTTCAAAGTTATTGCTCCCAGTCACAGTGTCTTTCTCCTATGTTGTTTACCACAGTTCCAGAATCAGAATTCTGCCCGAGTTTACAATTAGAGTTTACAATTTCCACCATTCCAGGCGTGTTGAATCTGAAACTGGAAATACATTATAAGGGACAATCAAAACGTTCTTCAAAACAGCTGCTTGATAATTCCACAATTCCAGCGTTCGTTCAGCACACGGACATGGCCGTGTCCTGGCACTTCCGAAACAGAAAGGTGATTGTTGCGGAGTTGGGAGTCAATGGAATACTCTGTGGGTAGGGCGACTTATGGAAAAGGGCGAGATGACTCCCTCGCTGGGGAATCCTGAGGTCAAACACAAAGACGCCACCTTATACTCCACTGACGCTTTGTTTGGACCGGTGCCCCTTTCAGAAAAACACCCACTCAACCAACAGAAGGGTGTTGACTGCTGGTGGGGCTTTCATATATTGCTTATTGGACTTGAGAAGTTATGAAATTGTGAAAGACTTTATGGAATTGCGGAAATTTGTCATGATTTTATTGCTCCATGCTAACTCCAATCTAGCCTCACTACTTAAATACATCAGTGGAGGTTGGTGAGGGGAGGACGGCTCATAACGGAGCAAATGGAATGGCATCAAACACATGGGAACCATGTGTTTGATGTATTTAATGCCATTTCACTTACTCCGCTCCTGCCATTACCACGAGCCCATCCTCCCCAATTAAGGTGCCACCAACCTCCTGGGAATTACTTACAGTTGAAGTCGTAAGTTTACCTTAGCCAAATACATTTAAACTCAGTTTCACAATTCCTGACATTTAATCCTAGTATAAATTCCCTGTCTTAGGTCAGTTAGGATCACCACTTTATTTTAAGAATGTTTAATGTCAGAATAATAGTAGAGAGAATGATTTATTTCAGCTTTTATTTATTTCATCACATTCCCAGTGGGTCAGAAGTTTACATACACTCAATTAGTATTTGGTTGCATTGCCTTTAAATTGTTTAACTTGGATCAAACATTTCGGGTAGCCTTGGACAAGCTTCCCACAATACGTTGGGTGAATTTTGGCCCATTCCTCCTGACAGAGCTGGTGTAACTGAGTCAGGTTTGTAGGCCTCCTTGCTCGCACACGCTTTTACAGTTCTGCCCACACATTTTCTATAGGATTGAGGTCAAGGCTTTGTGATGGCCACTCCAATACCTTGACTTTGTAGTCCTTAAGCCATTTTGTCACAACTTTGGAAGTATGCATGGGGTCATTGTCCATTTGGAAGAGCCATTTGTGACCAAGCTTTAGCTTCCTGAGTGATGTCTTGAGATGTTGCTTCAATATATCCACATAATTTTCCTACCTCATGATGCCATCTATTTTGTGAAGTGCACCAGTCCCTCCTGCAACAAAGGACCCCCACAACATGATGCTGCCACCCCTGTGCTTCACGGTTGGGATGGAGTTCTTCGGCTTGCAAGCCTCCCCCTTTTCCTCCAAACATAACGATGGTCATTATGGCCAAACAGTTCTATTTTTGTTTCATCAGACCAGAGGACATTTCTCCAAAAAGTACGATCTTTGTCCCCATGTGCAGTTGCAAACCGTAGTCTGGCTTTTTTATGGCAGTTTTGGAGCAGTGGCTTCTTCCTTGCTGAGCGGCCTTTCAGGTTATGTCGATATAGGACTCGTTTTGCTGTGGATATAGATACTTTTGTACCTCTTTCCTCCAGCGTCTTCACAAGGTCCTTTGCTGTTGTTCTGGGATTGATTTGCACTTTTCGTACCAAAGTATGTTCATCTCTAGGAAACAGAATGCATCTCCTTCCTGAGCGGTATGATGGCTGCGTGGTCCCATGGTGTTTATACTTGCATACTATAGTTTGTACAGATGAACGTGGTACCTTCAGGCATTTGGAAATTGCTCCCAAGGATGAACCAGACTTGTGGTGGTCTACAATTTATTTTCTGAGGTCTTGGCTGATTTATTTTAATTTTCCCATGATGTCAAGCAAAGAGGCACTGAGTTTGAAGGTAGGCCTTGAAATACATCCACAAATTATGTCAATTAGCCTATCAGAAGCTTCTAAAGCCATGACATCATTTTCTGGAATTTTCTAAGCTGTTTAAAGGCACAGTCAACTTAGTGCATGTACATTTCTGACCCACTGGAATTGTGATACAGTGAATTATAAGTGAAATAATCTGTCTGTAAACAATTGTTGGAAAATGACTTGTGTCATGCACAAAGTAGATGTCCTAACCAACTTGCTAAAACTCTAGTTTGTTAACAAGAAATTTGTGGAGTGGTTCAAAAACGAGTTTCAGGGACTCTAACCTAAGTGTATGTAACTTCCGACTTCAACTGTATATTAATCTTACTGAAAAACATCCTACATACGATGGAAAGTTCTTGAATTTAAATGTACGTTTCATTTCAGTATTTCTTAGATCTTTTTTTGACAGCAGTAGTGGATGACAATTTAGTATTTTGTATTTTATTAGGATCCCCATTAGCTGTTACCAAGGCAGCAGATACTCTTCCAGGGGTCCAAACAGAGATAAAACATTACATCAAACAAACATTGTGTATTTTACAAATGTACATTATTCCATTATTACGTTACAATGTAGCAATACTACATTGCATTACTAAGAATAATATGTGGCTGTTTTAGAGCCCCACATTTTTAGCTTAAAACATACACTGTATATATTTTTGCTTTCTTGCTTTTATTTTGCTCCAAAATGCAGGTGTTTCAGCCTAGCTCAGTGCTTTCTGTGGTGGTGGGGCAGCCAGCAGAAAATACAGAGCGTAGGGGTTGGTAATTTTCTCTAGTTGCGTCGTGATTGGCTCAGTGTTCTGTCACTCATGGGGACACTACGTCACCGCCAAATCTATGGGTAGAGCTCGAAAATTCAAGCCCCTTGTGTGCTGCCATAAAGTTACATTAGAAGTGCCCATCCAAGAAGGCTCAAGGTCATTGGCCACAGATAAAATTAGGTCAAATCACGTTATATCTACAGTAGCTTTGATTGGACTGATCATGTCAACATCATACTTTAAAAATCTTAGCTAGCAGTTCTCATTATGAATCAAGTCGATAATCTACTGCCAAATGCTTTTTAATTATTGTCATATGAAGAGAATTTACAGATAAAACATATTGGTATTCATTGGCCATTGGAGATAAACATTACACAACAAGTTGGAAATTGTAAATTCAACAATGAGTGGTTTGGAAAGAATCAGTGGCTAACTGCAAGCATTGCAAAGCAATCACTAGCCTGCTATTCAGTGGAGTGGGTGTGTGGTCCCAAGTCTGGGTTTAAGGGTCTCTTTTACAAGCTTAAAATGATAAACATTTAACATTGGCCTTGCTGTCAATCCAGCATGATTTCTGCCACGCTCAAAACAACTGGAAACTCGGAACTGGGAAATCTGACTTCAGTGAGTTCAAGACAATTGGGAACACGGGAAAAAAATAGCTCCGACTGGGAAAATACCTTTTGAACGGTCATCCAATTCGAAATTGTAAGTTGGGAGCTCAGGTCTCATTCTAGAGCTACGACCTGAAGATCACTGACGTTATCATGATTTGACCTTGTTTTTTTCAGAGTTCCCAGTTGTCTTGAAAGCACCATAAATCTAGAGAATGACAGAATTTGATGTCAAAGTCTGATGACAAAATTTGCCCACAAAGGACCGCCGTGCCGCATTCCTGTTCAAGTGAGCAGAGCGCAACAAGGTGAGTCCAAAAATGTCTTGCATAATGCTGCATAAAGTATGTAATATGCCAGGGAGATATGTATACTGTAGCTAAGAAAGTAATACTAAGTGTATGTTGTGTAGTAAGCTGTTAGTAGTCCATTACCCTAAGAATTTGGTCTATTTTCACCTCTTAATTTTGCCTATTGTTCTGACTTGGTGGTGCACATGTACCCTATAACCTGTTTTAGAGAAATGTATTCATATAATATTGTAAATTCATCGTCTGCTTATATGCCCCCTTTACTTTTCCTACGGTTCCGATTTGGTGTACAGGGAGAATACTGTAAGAACAGCCCATGTTCTGAATTCTATCGCTGTACATTTCAAAAGTGCTGAACAAATACTTATATTGACCACGTCCGTCCTAGCTTGCTCATTAACATCTTAATCGAAATGATGGATTGCCTCTTATCCGCTTGTTGTCCCCTTATGCCATAGTTTGTACATCTCAATTGTTAGTAGAAACCACATTTGTTTAAGCAAGTCAACCATATCAGCAATGGTTTTTTTAAAGGCAGTAAATGAGGCTGAATGAACTGTTTGAAGGACCTGCTGGTAGCCAGGTGTAGCAGTGGTAAGGTGTTGGGACTGCTGTTGGGACCCTGCTGTTGTGACAGCTTTATGTAGGCTCTAACAGTTTGTGGGCACCGTTTGTCACCGTTATAGTGCAATTAATGTATTGTTTAGTGTTGTGTTGTGTTATGTTATGTAGTGGCTTTGTTGGCATGCATCGCCCCCCAACAAATGTTGTTTGCCCACCAAGATTTACATGCTAAAATCACCACTGTGTATTTGTCTCTTCAAAGTCTGCGTTGTGAGGTGTTGTTTTAAATCAGATTTCACTGCTAGCTTGAGTTATCTGAGGTGGAAGAGAGTTCCATGTAGTCATGGCTCTATATCAATGACAAAGCCATCGATCACGTGACACCATTCATTCCTATGTGAAGACTCAATAGCGCATTGAAGCCAAATGAAGTCAGTTAAGATGGTGTCTCATGGAGACATAACATGCGCAGTTTGAGCTACTCCAGGAAGTGACGTTGCAGGCTAGCTAAGTGCTGACCCCTCTGTTACGTTCCCCAGTTTAAGTTTCACAGAGGCGTGCGTAACACCTCTCATTGAGTAACCCAAGTTGAAGGTCGACCGGGGTAATGCAGGCTGTCATTAGCAACTAAATTATCCTTATAACGTCTTCTGTGTGCGATTTGAAAATAATCAGTTCAAGGAAAAGTATTTGGTGCATTAGAAGCAATTATTGTCACCATGATTGTCTTCCGAAAAAAAATTCTTTACACAAAGATTGACCGTGAAGATTGCAATTTTTCCATTCTCTATAAGGGGGTTCCTGTTTTCTAAGGGTCAGACATTCTTCTCTGTTCTAGGCCAAAGGTAATTTGACTATATGTCCTTCTTTGCAGCACTTGACCATATAACTGGGCAGTAGTCCAGGTATGATAAAACCAGGGCCCTATAGGACTTGTTTGGTCGATTGTGATGTCAAGAAAGCAGAGCAAAGCTTTATCACGGACAGATCTCACCCCATTATAGCAACCATTGAATCAATATGTTTTGACCATGTCAGCTTACAATCTAGGCTTAAACCAAGCAGTTGTCTCCTCAACTTGCTCAATCGCCACATTATTAATTACTAGATTTAGATGAGGTTTAGGGTTTAGTGAATGATTTGTCCCAAATACAATGCTTTTAGTTTGTTATATATTTAGGACTAACTTATTACTAGCCACCCATTCTAAAACTGACTATGGCTCTCTGTTAAGGGTTGCTGTCATTTCACTTGCTGTGGTAGCTGACGTGTATAATATTGAGTCTTCAGTGTACAGTCGTGGCCAAAACTTTTGAGAATGACACAAATATTAATTTTCACAAAGTCTGCTGCCTCAGTTTGTATGATGGCAATTTGCATATACTCCAGAATGTTATGAAGAGTGATCAGATGAATTGCAATGATTTGCAAAGTCCCTCTTTGCCATGCAAATGAACTGAATCGCCAAAAAACATTTCCACTGCATTTCAGCCCTGCCGCAAAAGGACCAGCTGACATCATGTCAGTGATTCTCTCGTTAACACAGGTGTGAGTGTTGACGAGGACAAGGCTGGAGATCACTCTGTCTTGCTGATTGAGTTCGAATAACAGACTGGAAGCTTCAAAAGGAGGGTGGTGCTTGGAATCATTGTTCTTCCTCTGTCAAGCATGGTTACCTGCAAGGATATTGCTTTGCACAAAAAGGGCTTCACAGGCAAGGATATTGCTGCCAGTAAGATTGCACCTAAATCAACCATTTATTGGATCATCAAGAACTTCAAGGAGAGCGGTTCAATTGTTGTGAAGAAGGCTTCAGGGCGCCCAAGAAAGTCCAGCAAGCGCCAGGACCGTCTCCTAAAGTTGATTCAGCTGCGGGATCGGGGCACCACCAGTACAGAGCTTGCTCAGGAATGGCAGCAGGCAGGTGTGAGTGCATCTGCACGCAGAGTGAGGTGAGACTTTTGGAGGATGGCCTGGTGTCAAGAAGGGCAGCAAACAAGCCACTTCTCTACAAGAAAAACATCAGGGACAGACTGATATTCTGCAAAAGGTACAGGGATTGGACTGCTGAGGACTGGGGTAAAGTCACTTTCTTTGATGAATCCCATTTTGGATTGTTTGGGGCATCCGGGAAAAAAGCTTGTCCGGAGAAGACAAGGTGAGCACTACCATCAGTCCTTTGTCATGCCAACAGTAAAGCATCCTGAGACCATTCATGTGTGGGGTTGCTTCTCAGCCAAGGGAGTGAGCTCACTCACAATTTTGCCTAAGAACAGCCATGAATAAAGAATGGTACCAAAACATCCTCCGAGAGCAACTTCTCCTAACTATCCAGGAACAGTTTGGTGATGAACAATGCCTTTTCCAGCATGATGGAGCACCTTGCCATAAGGCAAAAGTGATAACTAAGTGGTTCGGGGAACAAAACATCGATATTTTGGGTCCATGGCCAGGAAACTCCCCAGACTTTAATCCCATAGAGATCTTGTGGTCAATCCTCAAGAGGCGGGTGGACAAACAAAACCCCACAAATTCTGACAAACTCCAAGCATTGATTATGCAAGAATGGGCTGCCATCAGTCAGGATGTGGCCCAGAAGTTAATTGACAGCATGCCAGGGCGGATTGCAGAGGTCTTGAAAAAGAAGGGTCAACACTGCAAATATTGACTCTTTGCATCAACTTCATGTAATTGTCAATAAAAGCCTTTGTCACTTATGAAACGCTTGTAATTATACTTCAGTATTCCATAGTAACAACTGACAAAAATATCTAAAGACACTGAAGCAGCAAACTTTGTGAAAATTAATATTTGTGTCATTCTCAAAACTTTTGGCAACAACTGTACATAGACACACAGGCTTTATTCAAGGCTAGTTGTAGGTCATTTGTAAAAATAGAGAACAGTAGAGGGCCAAGACAGCTGCCTTGAGGTATACCACACTATACCTGGTTTACGTTAAAGGCTTCCATTAAAGAAAACCCTCTGTGTTCTATTAGATACGTACCTCTCAATACACAATATGGCATAGGATGTAAAGCCATAACACATGTTTTTTCAGAAACAGATTATGATCAATAATATCAAAATCTGCACTGAAATCTAACAATACAGCTCCCACAACCTTCTTATTGTCAATTTATTTCAGCCAATCATCAGTCATTCGTGTCAGTGCAGTAAATCTTAATTTCCCTTCCCTATAAGCATGATTAAAGTCTGTTGTTAATCTGTTTACAGTGAAATAACATTGTATCTGGTCAAACACAATTTTTTCCAAAGGTTTACTAAGGGCCAGTAGCAGGCTGATTGGTTGGCTGGAAAGGGTGTTTTGACACTCTTGGGTAGCGGAATGACTTTTGTTTCCCTCCAGGTCTGAGGGGAAACACTTTCCTCTAGGCTTAGATAGAATATATGGCAAATAAGAGTGGCAATATACACTACCGGTCAAAAGTTTTAGAACATCTACTCATTCAAGGGTTCGTCTTTATTTCTACTATTTTCTACACTGTATAATAATAGTGAAACATCAAAACTATGAAATAACACATATGGAATCAAAAAAGTGTTAAACAAATGCCAAGAGTGTGCAAAGCTGTCATCGAGGCAAAGGGTGACTATTTGAAGAATCTCAAATATAACATATTTTTTTATTTAACACTTTTTTGGTTACTGCATTATTCCATATGTGTTATTTCATAATTTTGATGTCTTCACTATTATTCTACAATGTAAAAAATAGTAAAAATAAAGAAAAACCCTTGAATGACTAGGTGTTCTAAAACTTCTGACCGGTAGTGTAGTTCGCTACCATCCAAGTTGTCAGTACCAGGTGGTTTGTCATTATTGATAAACAGCAATACTTTTTTCCCCACCTCTTCCACACTCACTTTACAGAATTCAAAATGACTATGCTTGTCTTTCATTATTTGGTCAGTTATGCATGAATATGAAGAATCAGAGTTTGTGGTTGGCATGTCATTACTAAATTTGCTAGTCTTGCCAATGAAAAGTCATTAAAGTAGTTGGCAATATCAGATGGTTTTGTGATCAATTCATAGTTCGTTTGCCAATCAGCTGTGCAGACAGACTTAATTGCTTTTCCTTCTCAACTATACAATTAAAAAATTCCTCATAAATTCCTTCCTCAATGACAAGAACAATGTATAACTCTGTTATGGACTGTACATCAACGGTCCCGTGTGGCTCAGTAGGTAGAGCATGGCACTTGCAACGTCAGCGTTGTGGGTTTGATTCCCACGGGGGACCAGTACGAGAATGTATGCACTCACTACTGTAAGTCGCTCTGGACAAGAGCGTCTGATAAATGGCCAAAATGTAAATGTAAATGTTGTCATTTTAAACATGTTTCACTACCTAAGGTGTCACACTTTCCCGGTAAGAGTTTTCCCCAGTTAGCTAGCACCTAGTGGGATAAGAGAGATTTAACAAGCACATGCTTCTCTGTTTTAACGAGTCTGATGTAGATTTCAAAAGGTGTGTGTGTGTGTGTGTGTGTGTGTGTGTGTGTGTGTGTGTGTGTGTGTGTGTGTGTGTGTGTGTGTGTGTGTGTGTGTGTGTGTGTGTGTGTGTGTGTGTGTGTGTGTGTGTGTGTGGAGGAGGGTCTTTGTTGGGATACTATATGAGTATCTGGGAGAAGAGGGAGACTTGGAAGGAAGACGGTAGGAAGGCGGCTTTCATCAACCATTCTGTTTAATTTCAGAGCGTGCTGCGCTCACCTACACAATTTACACCGGTTCCAATTAAAAGCGTGGTAGCATGGGATTCCCACCTTTGATGAAAACAAACAAGTGTGCGGATCTCACCTCCGTGTGATGTGCATATTTTATTTTACCTTTATTTAACTAGGCAAGTCAGTTAAGAACAAATTCTTATTTACAATGACTGCCTACCGGGGAACAGTGGGCTAACTGCCCTTTTCAGGGGTAGAACGACAGATTTTTACCTTACCAACTCGGGGATTCAATCCAGCAACCTTTCGGTTACTGCCCCAACACTCTAACCACGAGGCTACCTGCCGCCCCAGATGTATGCTACATCTGTGTTCCCTAAGACAATTTGGGAGGATGACATGATGAGAATTCCAACCCAGGCAGATAAGAAACTACACACATCCTTCACCTACACCTTGAGGCTACATTATGATTACTGATTACAGGCTTACTGAAAAACAAATGTGTGTGAGTGGGAGGGGGGGGGGGGGGGTTCTTCTATTCTTGTGGGGACCTAAAAATCCCCCAGTCCCACAAGGATAGTAAAACAAGGAAAATTCCCCCTCATGGGGATATTTCCCACGTCTCCATGAGGACAAAGCATATTTTAAGATAGGGGTCAGGTTTAGTGTTGGGTTACAATTAAAAGTGGAATTAGGGTTAGAATTAGGGTTGTGTTAAAGGTTTAGTGGTTAGGTTTAGGGTACGGTTTAGGTTAGGGTTTAAGAAAAATAGGATTTTTAATGGAAATTTTAGGTTTACATACAAAACAGCTCTTTCCATAACATAGACTGACCAGGTGAATCCAGGTGAATTCTATGATCCCTTGTTGATGTACAGTGCATTTGGAAAGTATTCAGACCCTTGACTTTTCCCACATTTTGTTACGTTACAGCCTTATTCTAAAATGGATTAAAGTAAATGTTTTCCTCATAAATCTACACACACCACCCCATAATGACAAAGCAAAAACAGGTTTTTAGAAATGCATGCACATTTACAGTATAACAAATAAGAAACAGAAATACCTTATTTACAGAAGTATTCAGACCCTTTGCTATGAGACTCGAAAATGAGCTCAAGTGCATCCTGTTTCCATTGATCATACTTGAAATGTTTCTACAACTTGATTGGAGTCCACCTGTGGTAAATTAAAATGATTGGACATGATTTGGAAAGGCACACACCTGTCTACAAAGATCCCACAGTTGACAGTGCATGTCAGAGCAAAAACCAAGCCACAAGGTCAAAGGAATTGTCCGTAGAGTTCCGAGACAGGATTGTGTCGAGGCACAGATCTGGGGAAGGGTACCAAAAAATGTCTGCAGCATTGAAGGTCCCCAAAAACACAGTGGCCTCCATCATTCATAAATGGAAGATGTTTGGAACCACCAAGACTCTTCCTAGAACTGGCTGCCCGGCCAAACTGAGCAATTGGGGGAGAAGTGCCTTGGTCAGGGAGGTGACCAAGAAGATGTTTTTCAGCGGCAGGGACTGGGAGACTAGTCAGGATCTAGTGAAAGATGAAATGAGCAAAGTACAGAGAGATCCTTGATGAAAACCTGCTCAGGACCTCAGAATGGAGTGTAGATTCACTTTCCAACAGGTCAACAATCCTAAGGACACAGCCAAGACAATGCGGGAGTGGCTTTGGGACAAGTCTCTGAATGTCATTGAGTGGCCCAGCCAGAGCCCTGACTTGAACCCGATCGAACATGTCTTGAGAGACCTGAAAATAGCTGTGCAGCGACGCTCCCCATCCAACCTGACAGAGCTTGAAAGGATCTGCAGAGAAGAATGTGAGAAACTCCACAAATACAGGTGTGCCAAGCTTGTAGTGTCATACCCAAGAAGACTCGAGGCTGTAATCGCTGCCAAAGGTGCTTCAACAAAGTACCGAGTAAAGGGTCTGAAGACTTATGTAAATGTGATATTTCAGTTTTTATTTTTAATACATTTGCAAAAATGTCTAATAACCTGTTTTTGCTTCGTCATTATGGGGTATTGTGTGTAGATTGATGAGGGGGAAAAAAACAATTTAATTGTCATGGGTCTGAATATTTTTCCGAATGCACTATAACTTGTTAAAACCGCTTCAATCGGTGTAGATGAAGGGGAGGAGACAGGTTAAAGAAGGATTTTTAAGCCTTGAGACAATCGAGACAGATTATGTATGTGTGCCATTCATAGAGTGAATGGACAAGGCAACCTATTTAAGTGCCTTTGAATGGGGTGTGGTAATAGGTGCCAGGCGCATTGGTTTGTTACAAGAACTGTAACGCTGCCGGGTTTTTAACACAGTTTCCGGTGAGTGTGTCAAGAACGGTCCACCACCCAAAGGACATCCAGCCAACTTGACACAACTCTGGGAAGCATTGGAGTCAACGTGGGCATGCATCCCTCTGGAACGCTTTCGACACCTTGCAGAGTCCATGCTCCGACGAATTGAGGCTTATCTGAGGGAAAAAGGGGGGGGGGGGGGGGGATGCAACTCAATTGGGAAGGCAATTAGGGGCAGGAGAAGGGCTATATTATTGATCAGTAAAATAGCTGAGTGGAGAGGATTCAGGATGTACAGAAAATATTCACAACCCTTGACCTTTTCCAAATGTTCTTGTGTTACAGCCTGAATTTAAAATGGGTTAAATGTATATGTTTTGTCACTGGCCTACACACAATTCCCTATAATGTAAAAGTGGATTTTTTTTCTTTCTCTAAACTTTTACAAATGAATAAAAAATGAAAAGCTGAACTTTCTTGAGTCAATACGTATTCAACCCCTTTGTTATGGCAAGCTTAAATAAGTTCAGGAGTAAAAAATATGCTTACCAGTCACATAATAAGTAGCATGGACTTCCTCTGTGTGCAATAATAGTGTTTTTCGTGATTTATTAATGACTACCTCATCTCTGTACCCCACACATCTGTGAGGTCCCTCAGTCGAGCAGTGAAAAACCTGGTTCAGTTTGCTTTCCACCAGACACTGGGAGATGAATTCACATTTCAGCAGGACAATAACCTAAAACACAAGGCCAAATCCACACTGGAGTTGCTTAGTGGCTGTCAGAGTTACAGTTTTTACTTAAATCTACTTGAAAATCTACGGCAAGACCTGAAAATGGTTGTCTAGCAATGATCAACAACCAATTTGACAGAGCCTGAAGAATTTTGAAAATAATAATGGACAAATATTGCACAATCCAGGTGTGGAAAGCTCTTAGAAACTTACCCAGAAAGACTCACAGCTGTTATCGCTACCAAAGGTGCTTAAAGAAAGTTTTTTTCAATAAATTAGCAAACAAATTCTAAAAACATGTTTACACTTTGTCATTATGGGGTATTGTGTGTAGATGTGTGAGAAAAAATATTTAACCTATTTTGAATTCAGGCTATAACACAATAAAATGTGGAATAAGTCAAGGGGTATGAATACTTTGAAGGCACTGTAGGTATTTGCGGTTGCTGAGCTCTTGCCCTGTCTAATGGCTTGTCTCTTTAGATGCCTGTTTAGAATGGATAGAGTTAACCATCTCTCAGGCAGATTGCGTCTCAAACGGCATCCCATCCCCTATATAGTGCATTCATTTAGGTAAAAAGTAGTGCACTATGTATGGAATATGGCACCATTCGGGCCGTACAAGTCTGTCTCACTCTTCCTGTTCTCTGTCCAAATGAAACAAATGCTGATGGTTTTCACATGAATCCAAAACTCCGGAAGTCTATTACAGGGATGGGGAAGGGGAAGTGGGATTTTGCAGGATTATGTGAACTAGGCTACACACTGGAGGGAGGCCATAAATGTCACTCAGTCCTTTAAATACAGGCTGCTGCTGGGTGAAGTAGGATAAAACCTCAAGTATTCTACTATGAATTATAATGCCTGTTCCCACCCCTGCTCATTATAGAAAAGTGGGTACAGGGACTGAATGAGGAAAAACCAGAGAGCACGAGAGAGGGTCCTCACCCTTACAAAATAATAATTACAAGATATCAGAGCCCAATTGACCCTAATGCTCTCTGGTGAGCCAACCTGGTCCTGGTCTTACCTGATGTCCCATGGCAGTGGAGGAGACTCTGACTGCCTGCCACATTTTGTGTTCATAGCCCCTGAGGTAGTGGGAGTGCACCCCTGGCTCGGTTGGCTGGTTATATTCCCAGACGACATAGGCCGTCAGAGGAGTGCTCAATGATGCTACCTGGAGGTAGGAGTAGGGTATGACATGATATTTCCTGTTTTTCCATTTGGCCCCATTCAATAAGCTGCTGGTGATGTTGGTTATGTAAATGTACATAACCATGTATTGAATAAGAGTGATATTAATAGAATGTGTTGCTATAGCCACGTCATCCACATAGCAGATATAGGAGGGGCAATATATGACAATAATATGACAATGACAAGTCCCCTTGTGGGGATCTAAAATCGATCAATTTCCCATGTCCCTATGAGGATAAAGGCTATTTTAAGCTTAGGGGTTAGGTTCAGGGTTAGGGTTACAATTAGGGTACGGGTAACAGGTTAGTGGTTAGGTTTAGGGTTAGGAGCACTGGCAGATTTAGGTATAGGCGACATGGGCAGCCGCCCGGGGCGGCATCTTGCCGGGGGCGGCATGGGGCGCCCGCACAAAAAAAAAATTGGAATGGTGACATTTGTGCGATCCGTTTTCTATCGCTCATTTGCACGTCACGTCAATGATATCATGTCACCGTGTGGGACTGTGGGTCAATTAACCTTGTCGGAGTGGGCGCCCTGATTCTAGTTTGTGAGCTAGGCATGCTACTGCCTGGGAATGTATACCACTCAGAAGTACGAGATGGGGAGGGGGAGGGGGTAGGTTGACCTCAGGTCTCCCCACTGGAAGCCTGAGGTAGGGGAGGTGGGGGAATCTAACAAATAGCGCACCTCTAACTTTGTACAGTACTAATGCAATTATTTATAAATCAGTCACACTACGAAATGCTACCAAATAAACCACAATTCATTCATAATACTGTGAATATATAGTTTCACAGACATACTGTAGCATTTTTTGCTGGTTTGTGCAAAATCATTTAGAGTAATATAAAACCAGTCTGTACACCACCACGGTGAATTGGTTTAGTCTTGACTCTTGGTTGACAGTGTTGGTGGATGGGTAATGTATTGATGCTCGAGTGCCAAATCAACACAAATGTGTTTCTATTTGTCTTTGTTACTACTTTTTGATATTTATGAGTCTTATTTTTGTATATATTTTTTATATTTATATAGTTTTAAATGTTATGACGTTTTACTTGTGTTGTTCCAAATGCCAGAATGAAAATTACAGTTAGTGCAGAATGGTGCTTTTTTTTGTGGGGGGGTGGGGTTCGCCCAGGGAGCCATACAAGCTACAACCGCCACTGGAACTTAGGAGTTAGGTTTAGGTGTCAAGGTTAGGGATATGGGTTAGGGAAAATAGGATTTTGAATGGAAATCAATTTCAGGTCCCCACGAGGATAGAAGAACGAAACATGTGCGTGCGTGCGTGCCAGCCAGCCACCGGCCAGAAGCTTTCTGAGTGACCTCATTCTTAAAGGGGCAATGCAGTTAAATACATGATTTGCCTGCTTTCATTATGATATTTCCACACTATGAGGTGGAATAACGGTCTGAAATTGTACAATTATGTACAATGCCCTTTATGTGGAAGACCTGTTCAGGTAAACCACATCATGATGTCACAATGTGATGTCACAATGTGATCTGATTATAATAGACCATCAGCCATTTAGAGCTGTGTAATTCAAAGACTGCATGGGGCCTTTGAAGGCCCAGTGGAGTCAAAAATGTGATTTTTCTATGTTTTATATATATAAATATTTCCACACTATGAGTTTGGAATAATACTGTTACATTTTGAAAATTAAGATAATGTGAAAATGAACGACTCTGTACCGGTATCCCCTGTATATAGCCTCGCTATTGTTATTTTACTGCTGCTCTTTAATTATTTGTAACTTTTATTTATTTTTATTTTTTAGGTATTTTTCTTAAAACTGCATTGTTGGTTAAGGGCTTGTAAGTAAACATTTCACTGTAAGGTCTACACCTGTTGTATTCGGCGCATGTGACAAGTACAATTTCATTTGGTTTGATTGACAATGCCCTTTATGCGTAAGAGCTGTTCGAAAAGACTGCTTGAAATTTCAGGATGTTTTGGTAGGATGGAGTTTAAGGCCTTCCGTGGTGTTATCACCATGCGGAAAATGAGTTAAACCAAGGGTGTTTTCACATAACTCAGTTACTGTACCTTTCTATTCTCAATTCACCCTTCCCTTGAATGAGGACTCAACTTTTTTGTCAGTTCACTTCACCTATTTTGTGATCCGAGTCCTCTTTGAATTCACATTGATATGTTTAGAAAGGAAACAATATTTTTTTTTTCACTCAATGCACTCTGGGTTTTTACAATGTGCTGGACAAGCCATTCCATCAGAATGTGTTATCGGACAGCTAGATACACCTACTTATATTTTGGGAGGTAATAGATTGCATTTAGTTCAAAGATAAGACAATAATTGTAATCCGAGGATACTGTTAACATGCAAAAATGATTGGTAACAGAATAAATAGCAGAAGAATAACTGCAGATGAAATAATGTTATACTTAAAAATTGTACACACAATGTAGGCTACTGCCCCTTTAATTAAGAGCTAAAATAGATTTTGTACCTTATGTTGTGATTCTCACCAAATATGTTGTCTTCTCACACTATTCAAACCCCCACAATCGACTAAACAGCTTATGAAGCTCTCTTAGCCTATAGATCACATACTGGAAAACAAATCTTTTGAACTAAAAACCACACATATTTTGGAATGTCTGAGCATCCTTGACAATCGCGAATCAATGTCCAAAAACAGCACACGTTTTTTGCTTGAACCTGCACATCACCGTCTTCTCTCGTTTGTGGCACCAATGTGAGGGCTTATGCCGGGGGAAACGACGTTGCGGTAATCTAGGTGTGGAGCGGGAATAATGACAAGGGAACCTGGGGAGCTTTATGTCCACATTGCCCTATTAAAGGGAACCCAAACTCAGACCACCTCTCGAACCAAAATCAAACTCAGACCACCTCTCGAACCAAAACCAAACTCAGACCACCTCTCGAACCAAAACCAAACTCAGACCACCTCTCGAACCAAAACCAAACTCAGACCACCTCTCGAACCAAAACCAAACTCAGACCACCTCTCGAACCAAAACCAAACTCAGACCACCTCTCGAACCAAAACCAAACTCAGACCACCTCTCGAACCAAAACCAAACTCAGACCACCTCTTGAGATGACTACTAGGACCTTTAAGAGATCGTGAGGGCCTTCCTTCCTCACCGTCCACCTTGCCATCCATGAGTGTGTGTGTGTGTGTGTGTGTGTGTGTGTGTGTGTGTGTGTGTGTGTGTGTGTGTGTGTGTGTGTGTGTGTGTGTGTGTGTGTGTGTGTGTGTGTGTGTGTGTGTGTGTGTGTGTGTGTGTGTGTGTGTGTGTGTGTGTGTGTGTGATCATCAGCTCCACACCCCAGACAGTGTAACGAGTCATGCCATGTGACAAGGCTTAACTTTGAGCATTTGGGGTTTCTTGATGTTTCCACCATCAGATCAGAGCCCATTTTCTCTCTGTGGGAGAGGAGGAAAAAGGAGTTTTGTTACTAGGAGGCTGTGTCTGAAAATGTTACTTAGTGTTCAAATCCTTGCTTCCTCTGTCCTTGATTCAACCATACCGAGGAAGGGACCTTTGATCATCTCCTCCAATACACTTTGAGACAAATGAACGTGCTGTGCTGTTCTGGATTTATGAAGCTATTCTATTCTATTCCGTACTCACTTGAGGATTTGCTCCAAGGTCTGCGAGTCGTAGAAGAAATGGCTCCGGCCCATCTTGATGGTGCCAACGATGACGTTCTTCTTGAAGACGTTAGAACCCAGCTCCTGTAGAGCTCCTCACAATCATTTAGAGCGATCTGGAACACACTCAGCATGAAGCCCAGGATGGCACCTGAGAAGGAGGAGAAAAGGAGAAGGAAGAGGAGAAAGAAGTATACACGTGGAGGACGAAGGAAGTATATTTAACAAATGCTTCTTTGTTAGGCTATTACAGTTTTTCCCAATTGCTAAAACACAATTTTGCAAACTAGGCTGGTTTTATCAAAATATTTAACACAATTCACAAAACCACACACCCAAACTGCAAAATACCTCATATATCCTGTTAAATGAAGCACTGCAACCAAAACTACATATAGCATTATCAAAATCAAACGTTTGCACGAAATGGCACACACTTCATTCATATTACCAGATTTTTGTCTAACCAACTACACACTGTTGGGCATAATGGAAAGCACTCATCTTTAGTATGCTTTGCCATAATACTAAAATAGTTCAAATTGTAGAAAATTCTTCAGATGCACAGAAATATTTGCAGATACACACACATGCTGTTGAAACATTAGATTTTTTATGTTTCACCAAACAAGTCAGTGCAACATATGCACAGCAGATATATTTACATTGGACTGAACAAAAATATGCTCACAAAAAAACAGTAAACTGAAAAAGAAAATTGCAGAAAAGATATAGAAAAAAAGAGGCAAGAAAAAGAATTAGGCAGCATCTTACCGCACAGCTGGGTCTGGCCACAACGCCTCGTCCACATCACAGGCAATATCTTCCCTTGCCAGACATCGAGGGAAGAAGCGCCTTGAGTGCCTTATCCATCCCTGAATCGCACCCACATCATTCTCATCACATGCCTCTTCCATAGCCTGCACAAGAGGCATGCGCACAAAGGGCTGCCGGTCGTATACCTTCCACCGCCATGCCGAAAATAACTCTTCTATGGGGTTCAGAAATGGTGAGTATGGTGGGAGGTATTGCACGAGAAATGGTGGGTGGTCAGCAAACCAGTTTTGGACTGGGGCTGCACGATGAAAGCTCACGTTGTCCCATACTACAACGTACCGGGTTCTTTGATGGTCTGCATCATTCATACACTCTGGTGGTATGAGAATGTTGTGGAGTCTGTCCAGAAATGTGAGAATATGGGCTGTGTTGTATGGTCCAAGGTTGGCATGACGGTGGAGGACACCATGCGTATTGGAGATGGCAGCGCACATTGTGATGTTCCCACCACGTTGGCAAGAAACATCTATAATGGCTCTGTTGCCAATGACGTTTCTCCCCCTTCTTCTGGTCTTCACTAGGTTGAACCCAGCCTGATCTATAAAGATGAACTCATGTGGGATTGCATGAGCATCCATTTCCAGTACTCCCTGAAAACAAAGAACAAAAGCAGTCAATATGGTGTTATCCAGTACACTGGGAAACAATGCTGGGTGTAGTGTACTGCAGTCAATATTGTACTTACATCCACATATGCTCGTCTGACCTCTTTGTTTCTTTGAGAGTTTCTCTCAAACGGCACCTTATAAAGTTGTTTCATTCTGATTTGGTTTCGCTTGAGAATGCGAGCCAATGTGGACAGACTGACTCGTTGAATGTTGTTGAATATGGTGTTGTCTTGGATGATGTGGCATTGAATTTCTCGTAATCTGATTTCATTATTTTCCAAAACCAAGTTTACAAGGGCAGTTTCCTGTACCCCGGTGAACATTTGGCCCCTTCCTCCACCATGGTTGCGTCTCTCAGTCCTTTAGAATAACAAAAAAACAAAAATATAGGGCTTGGACAATGCAGCCTAAAGATATTTCCCCCACAGTAGAGTAAATTCTACAGGACATTTGTGCAGTTAGTGTATGACATCAGCCATTCATGAAGTAAACAGGTGTCATCCAACTGATACACTATGACATGGGGTGTACTACATAGTGTGAAAGAAATTTTGGTTACATACCTGTACTCCAGTCTAAATGTCCGGATGACACAGGCGACAGTAAAACGGCTCAAGTTGGGCTGCACTCTCTGTCCAGCCTCTCGCATTGTCAGCCCATGGTTGATGACATGATCAACTAAGGTTGCTCTGATTTCATTTGAAAGTTGTTGTCTTCTTTGGCCATGAACTCCTCTACCAGCTCTACCCCTACCTCGCACTCTTCCTCCCCCTCTCATTCTCACCCTCCCTCTTCCTCTTCCTCTCTCTGCAACGGCTTCCATTGTTGTTGTAAAACAAAAGGTGCTCACCTGTGGTATTTTCATAGTGCTTACTTCCTGATTGAAGTGGTAACAATTAACCATTGAGGTGTTTAGCCAGGTGGTACATGTATTGGCCAATTAGCTCATGTAGTGTCATTTTGAATGGCAGTGTTTTGAAATGGCAAACATGTGACTTTATGTCAGATTGTTGTGTCTTATGCAAAGAACCGTGTGCAGTGCATTTAAAAAGTGCCATTTTGAATTGCAAAATGTGTGTAAAGCAGAAAATGTGTTTAAACTTTTGGAGACTTGAGAAGAGGTTTTGCTCTCTGTGTGTGTCGTGGAAAATCATCTCAGAAATATAACACTCATAAGAACTTGTGAAATCAAATAGACTTTTTAATACAAAGTATATCAAAGCCGGAATGTCCCGCAGAACACACACCTTCTCAGAACTCCAGCTGTTATATTTATACACACATAGTATTATGTCCATCCCTTATGCAAATGACCTTTCTTTTCTTAAGTCTTTCACCACCATTATCTTTTAGTTCAAGCCTCCTACTTGTTCACGCCCAATAACGCTCATATCTGTTTTCAATTTGATTATAATGGTGGCTGGACCCTCTATCTTTTAGTGTGTCAGCATAATGTCTCAATTATTTTCTTAAATGTGTCTATGTACTCTTTGTTCAGTTTACCTTTATTGGAATCAGCAGATTCTGTCCTATATGCCTCTGTGTAGAAGCAGCTGACTATGAATCTCTTTATCATTAGTGTCAGGTCAGCAGACCATGTGTCTCTTTATCCTAAGTGTCAGGTCAGCAGACCATGTGTTTCTCTATCCTTAGTGTCAGGTCAGCAGACCATGTGTTCTCTCCCTTTCATTAGTGTGGTCTATCTTTAATGTTCAGCCATTTTATACATCTATGTGCTGTCCTATACATCTCATTTACTCCTACAAGTGTCAGTTTAAATAATTGTGCTGTGCAAGTCATTTTAGTGTGTTAGCAATTGGAAAAAACTGTAAGACCAACAGATTTTTAGAGGAGAAACATACATAAACACACACCCTTGTAAATATACACTATAAGCGCTACAGCCTCCCTTGACACTCCCTCCACAAGGAATCCAAGATGCTATCTAATAATGGAACCACAATGTAAATCTCATTCTTCGAGTCCCCCATGGACCAGCTTGGGTCTGGGGCATACCAGACCTGGGTTCAAATACTATTTGAAATCATTGCAAATACTTGATCTGTAATTAATTGAGTTTGCCTGGCTTAATTGTCCAATAGAATAGTCCCAAAATAGATAACCCTGCACTTTTGTCACTCCAGGCAGGCTAGAGCAAACGCTCAAAATAAATGATGTGAAAGATTTCAAATAGTATTTGAAGTGAACCCAGGTCTGAG
Source organism: Salvelinus namaycush (assembly GCF_016432855.1). NCBI lineage: Eukaryota > Metazoa > Chordata > Actinopteri > Salmoniformes > Salmonidae > Salvelinus > Salvelinus namaycush. The sequence goes on from NC_052315.1 coordinate 52,152,592, forward strand.
GCTTAGAGAAGAGAGCGGCTGGATGGGAGACTAATTGCCGGCAGGATAATCCGTTACGAGCATCATTACTCAGGGATGATCCATCCACAGCCATTGACTGGGATTAAAATGGCCACTAATGAATCAACCACAGTGAGAGGCACAGGCAGATAACTGCTAGCTTCCTCCAGCACCAGCATCACCTGACCACATGGAATAAACAGTGCATTGAGAAAGTTTTCACAACCCTTAACTTTTTTCACGTTTTGTTGTGTTGCAGCCTTAATTTAAAATGGATTACATTTAGATTTTTTTGTCTCTGGCCTACACACAACATTTAGAAATGTTTACAAATGAATTACAAATGAAAAGCTGAAATGTCTTGAGTCAATAAGCATTCAACCATTTTGTTTTGGCAAGCCTAAATAAGTTCAGGACTAAAAATGTGCATAACAAGTCACAGAAAAAGTTGTATGGACTCACTCTGTGTGCAATAATAGTGTTTAACATGATTTATGAATGACTACCTCGTCTCTGTACCTCACACAAACAATTATTTGCAAGGTCCCTCAGTTGAGCAGTGAATTTCAAACACAGATTCAACCACAAAAACCTGGGAGGTTTTCTAATGCCTCACAACAAAGGGCACCTATTGGTAGATTGCAGACATTGAATATCCCTTTCAGCAGGGTGAAGTTATTAAATACACCTTAGATGGTGTATTCATTTTTTCCTGAATACAAAGTGTTATGTTTGGGGCAAATCCAATACAACACATTACTGAGTACCGCTCTCTATATTTTCAAGCATAGTGGTGGCTGCATAATTTGTATGGGTGTCCTTGTAATTGTTAAGGACTGGGAAGTTTTTCAGGATAAAAAAATAAATGGAATTGAGCTAAGCACAGGTGAAAACTTGGTTCAGTCTGCTTTCCAACAGACACTGGGAGACAAATGCACCTTTCAGCAGGACAATAGACTAAAAAACAAGGCAAATCTTAACTGGAGTTGCTTACCAAGACGACATGGAATGTTCCCGAGTGGCCTAGTTACAGTTTTGACTTAAATCCTCTTGAAAATCTATGGCAAGACTTGAAAATGGCTGTCTAGCAATGATCAATAACCAATTTGACAGAACTTGAAGAATTTTAAAAAGAATAATGTGCAAATACTGTACAATCCAGGTGTGCAAAGCTCATAAAGACCCAGAAAGACTCACAGCTGTAATCGCTGCCAAAGGTGATTCTAACAAGTATTGACTTTACTTATGTAAATTAGATATTATTGTATTTAATGTTCAATACATTTGCAAAAATGTCTATGAACATATTTTCACTTTGTTATTGTGGGTTATTGCGTGTAGATAGGTGAGAATATTTTTTTGTGTATCCATTTTGAACTCAGGCTGTAACACAACAAAATGTGAAATAAGTCAAGGGGTATGAATACTTTCCGAAGGTACCGTATACGACACGTCGGCATCATCTTGCCCTGAGACAAAATGTTACTCTGATTCTCCAGTAGCATTTCCTCCGTTTCTCACCAGTTGTCAGACCCCTATTACTACCTGCTCTAAAATACCAACCTATCTACTCCCAGCAGCTCCTTCCTAATCCAACACACAACTCAATTCTAAAACCAGCTGGAATTCCCCAAATCGGTTTCTGCCTTCCTGCTCCACTCCCTCTAGGGCCCAACCCCCTCTCACCTCCCCCTGGGTTGGGGCAGCTGCTGCCAGCCACCATCCCAGGAGAGAGACCCTTGTCCCGAAGCTGGCATGGCAGGGTGTACCCAGACCAGCGTGACCAAAGTGGGCAGCCGACACCAGATGTGGTGGTCCAGATGTGTCTGTCCTTAATGTTAATGTGTGCACTTCACTTAGCCTATCTGGTGGAAGGGGATTACCCTGTCCATTGACTGTAACACACACACACAAACACAAACACACACACACACACACACACACACACACACACACACACACACACACACACACACACACACACACACACACACACACACACACACACACACACACACACACACACACTGGCCGGCCATCTGAGAGCTAAGGGCTAGACTGGCTACCTCCAACTGGAGAGGTTTAAGGGAAATGGATATGAAAGAGGGGAATAGGGGCAGAGGGGCAGACAGACAGAGAGAGAGCATGGCTGGGGCAGATGTGGAAGTTCGACGGGCAGCTTCTTTGCGAGTCGCTGGTGGGGAAAGCATTCGTTTTCTTTCGACTGTGATAAGAGACATGGCCAGGATATTGAGGAGAGAAGAGAGGCAGGGAGTTATGGTAAACAGCACCACAATGTGGTGGTTTAGCCTAAGATCCTAGAATATTCTACAAACTAGACCGACAGACAAAACACGACATGATAGCCTACAGTCTGCATGTAGTTGGCTTTATAGGGATTTATTTTTCTCTGGAATCTCTAGCTTTTACTTGAAAACTCTAGTATGAACTGGAGACCATCGTAATCAAGTCTCAAATAAGAAAAGAGATCTGTTGAATTGAGAGCATGCCCAAAACAGTACAAAAGGAAAGGATAAATAGACCAAAGATTTGACATCCATTTGCCCTACAGACCCCATAATGTCCCATTATAACCTGCCGTGCAATGCAGGGTACAGATTAGAGAGGCCAGCGCAGGAACCAGTGGTAGAAAAAGTGCCCAATTGTTATTAAAAGTAAAGACACCTTAATAGAAAATGACTCAAGTAAAAGTGAGTCACCCAGTAAAATCAACTTATGTAAAGGACTAAAAGTTTTTGGTTTTAATTATACTTAAGTATCAAAAGTCAAAATCATTGCAAATTCCTTATATTAAGCAAACCAGATGGCACCATTTTCTAGTTGTTTTTATTTATGGATAGCCAGGGGCACACTCAGACATCATTTACAAATGAAGCGTGTGTTTAGTGAGTCCGCCAGATCAGAAGCATTAGGGATGACCAGGGATGTTCTCTTGATAAGCGCTTGAATTTGTCACATTGGCATGAACGAGTCGGGAGACAGGCGCAGGAATGCGTAATAGTATTTTTTTTATTAAGCCTAAATTACGGCGTGCCGTGTAAAGGCACAGGGACGAAGACCAAACAAACACGTAACAAAACACAGGGTAGAAACCCAAACAAAAGAGCGAGGAGTACCTCGAATAAATAACACAAGCGCACAATGATTAATACACGGGACGAGACCCATAATCATCTGCGCAATCCACAATGGCACGAAAGCCATAACACACAGCACAGGTACTCACACGCACCAACAGACATTGTAACAATAATCGACAGCCCAATGGAAACCAAAGGGAACACTTATACAAGTACTAATCAGTGGGACTAGGGGACAGGTGTGCATAATCAAAGTTCTGGAGGGATCCGTGACAGAATTCAACCATTTTCCTGTCCTTCTAAGCATTCAAAATGTAACGAGTACTTTTAGGTGTAAGGGATAATGTATGCAGTAAAAAGTACATTTTCTTTAGGAATGTAGTGAAGTAAAACTTGTCAAAAATATAAATAGTAAAGTACAGATACAAAATAAATAAAAATTAACTAGTACTTGAAAGTATTTTTACTTAAGTACTTTACATCACTGCCAGGAACTGGGTCACCCATGGGTGTGAAATGGGTTCAGCCAAGTACTGTAGTGACTGGGAGGAGCGGTGAACACTCTGCTCTGTTTAGGTTAATCCACCCTCCCTTACTGCAGGCCAAGCTGCCCTCACACAAACAGGCATGTGGGTCTTTCTATAAATAAAGAGGTCAATGTGTGACTGTCACGCCCTGACCGTAGAGATCCTTTTTATGTCTCTATTTTGGTTGGTCAGGGCGTGAGTTGGGGTGGGCATTCTATGTCTGGTGTTCTATGTTGTCTATTTCTATGTGTTTTTGCCGGGTGTGGTTCTCAATCAGAGGCAGCTGTCTATCATTGTCTCTGATTGAGAACCATACTTAGGTAGCCTTTTCCCACCTGTGTTTTGTGGGTAGTTGTTTTCTGTTTTGTATGAGTACCTGACAGAACTGTTGCGTTTTGTTCCACTTTTGTTTTTGTTTCAGTGTTCAGGTGACAATAAACATCATGAACACGTACACGCTGCGCTTTGGTCTACTCCTTCTTCCTCAGACGAACATCGTTACAGAACTACCCACCACCAAAGGACAAAGCAGCGTGGTAGGAAGGAGCAGCATTTGTCGGAGAGTTGGACATGGGAGGAAATCCTGGACGGCAAGGGACCCTGGGCACAGACGGGAGAGTATCGCCGTCCTAAAGAGGAGCTGGAGGCAGCTAAGGCGGAGCGGCGAAGCTACGAGGAGTTGGCTCGAGGAGGCGTGCACGAGAGGCAACCCCAGAATTGTTTGGGGGGGAGGCACACGGGGAGATTGGCGGAGTCAGGTCATAGACCTGAGCCAACTCCTCGTGTTTGCCGTGGGGAGAGAGTGACCGGGCAGGCAGCGTGTTATGCGGTGAAGCACACGGTGTCCCCAGTGCGCACTCATAGCCCGGTGCGCTACATCGCAGCTCCTCGCATCGGCCGGGCTAGAGTGGGCATCGAGCCAGGAGGGATGGTGCCGGCTCAGCGCATCTGGCCTCCAGTGTGTCTCCTCCGCCTGGGTTATCCTGCGCCAGCACGGTGTCCCCGGTTCGCCAGCACAGCCCAGTGCGGCCTGTTCCAGCTCCCCGCACTTGCCGGGCTACAGGGGGTATCCAGCCAGGACGAGTTGTGCTAGCTCTGCGCTCGAGACCGCCAGTGGCCTCCACGGCCCAGTGTTTCCGGTGCCTCGGCCAAGGAAGAGGCCTCCTGCATGTCTCCCCAGCCTCGTGAGTCCTGTGCCTGTACTAAGCCCTAACCCTCCTGCATGTCTCCCCAGCCTGGTGAGTCCTGTGCCTGTACTAAGCCCTAACCCTCCTGCATGTCTCCTCAGCCTGGTGAGTCCTGTGCCTGCTCCCAGAGCCAGGCCTCCTGTGTGTCTCTCCACTCAAGTGATGATCCATGGCAAGAAGCCTCCAGTGACGATCCATGGCACGAAGCCTCCAGTGATGATCCATGGCAAGAAGCCTCCAGTGATGATCCATGGCAAGAAGCCTCCAGTGATGATCCATGGCACGAAGCCTCCAGTGATGATCCATGGCAAGAAGCCTCCAGTGATGATCCATGGCACGAAGCCTCCAGTGATGATCCATGGCAAGAAGCCTCCAGTGATGATCCATGGCACGAAGCCTCCTGTGTGTCTCTCCACTCCAGTGACGCCCTTCAGTCTGGAGCCTCCAGCGTCGATCCCCAGTCCAGAGCCTCCAGCGACGATCCCCAGTCCGGAGCCTCCAGCGACGATCCCCAGTCCGGAGCCTCCAGCGTCTCCCTCCTGTCCGGAGCTGCCAGAGTCTCCCTCCTGTCCGGAGCTGCCAGAGTCTCCCTCCTGTCCGGAGCTGCCAGAGTCTCCCTCCTGTCCGGAGCTGCCAGAGTCTCCCTCCTGTCCGGAGCTGCCAGAGTCTCCCTCCTGTCCGGAGCTGCCAGAGTCTCCCTCCTGTCCGGAGCTGCCAGTCGCCCTCCTGTCCGGGGCCCACTGCAAGGGTCCCCGCTCCAGAGGCGCCACCTAAGTGGGCCAAGACTAAGGTGGAGCGGGGTCCACGTCCCGCGCCAGAGCCGCCACTGCGGATAGATGCCCACCCAGACCCTCCCCTATAGGTTCAGGTTTTGCGGCCGGAGTCCGCACCTTTGGGGGGGGGGGGGGGGGGGTACTGTCACGCCCTGACCGTAGAGAGCGTTTTATGTCTTTATTTTGGTTTGGTTAGGGTGTGATTTGGGTGGGCAGTCTATGTTCTATGATTTTCTATTTCTATGTGTTTGGCCGGGTGTGGTTCTCAATCAGAGGCAGCTGTCTATCGTTGTCTCTGATTGAGAACCATACTAAGGTAGCTTTTTTTCCACCTGTTTGTTGTGGGTAGTTGTTTTCTGTTTTGTGTCTACACCAGACAGCACTGTTTCGTTTCGTTCACTCTATTTGTTGTTTTTGTTATTTCAGTGTTCAGTTAATTTATTAAATTAACATGAACACTTACCACGCTGCGGTTTGGTCTCCTCCCTTAGACGATCGTTACAGGTGGCTACTTTGAAGAATCTCATATAAAATATATAACACTTTTTTGGTTAATACATGATTCTACATGTGTTATTTCATAGTGTTGATGTCTTCACTATTATTATGCAATGTAGAAAATAGTAAAAATAAAGAAAACCCCTTGAATGAGTAGGTGTGTCCAAACTTTTGACTGGTACAGTCAGGTCCATAAATATTTGGACATTGACCAAGTTATTATTGTTTTTAGCTATCTACCACAGCATATTGGAGTTGAAATTAATTCATGAATATGATTTGAAAGGACGTTCAGGTATAATTTGAGTGTATTTACATCCACATCGGGTGAATGGTGTAGGAATTACAGGACTTTTTATTGTGGTCTCCCCCTTTTTAAGTGACCAAAAGTAATTGGACAATTGGCTGCTCAGCTGTTCCATGGACAGGTGTGTGTTATTCCCTCATTAGTTCATTTACAAGTAAGCAGATAAAAGGTCTAGAGTTGATTTCAAGTGTGGCATTTGCATTTGGAATTTGTTACTGTTAACCCTCAATATGAAGTCCAAAGAGCTGTCACTGCCAGTGAAGCAAGACATCATTAGCCTGAAAAATCAAAACAAACCCATCAGAGAGATAGCAAAAACATTAGGTGTGGCCAAATCAACTATTTGGTACATAGGGGGGCGCTATTTTCACTTTGTAAAAAATCGTGCCCAAATTAAACTGCCTCGTACTCTATTCTAGCTCATACAATATGCATATTATTATTACTATTGGATAGAAAACACTCTCAAGTTTCTAAAACCGTTTGAATTATATCTGTGAGTAAAACAGAACTCATTTTGCAGCAAACTTCCTAACAGGAAGTGAAAAATCTGAAATCGAGGCTCTGTTCCAGGGCCTTCCTATTAATTTGCCTGAAATCTATGGATATACATGCACTGCATACGCCTTCCACTAGATGTCAACAGGCAGTGAGAGGTGGAATGGGGTGTCTAGCTTGATCTGAGGCCGAACAAGAGCTTTTGGAATGACGTGTCTGGAAATTTCATTGTCTTCGAAGGCGCGAGAAGGAACCCCAGATTGCCTTCTGAAAAGCTTTCGGTATACACGTTAGATATTTCCGGCTCTGATTTTATTTGATAGATGTGATAAAAACATCATAAAGTAGTTTTTTTCAACCGAGTTATATCAGTTTATTGAACGTTTATTGAGAGTTTTGGAATTTTCTTTTCTTTGCGTCATGTGAAGTTGGGCACGTTTGCGCCACATGGCTAGCTATGGTTGCTAATTCGACAGGAGAAGAGGACATTCTAAAACCAAACAACGATTATTCTGGACAAAGGACTCCTTGCACAAGATTCTGATGGAAGCTCAGCAAAAGTAGGAACCATTTATGATGTTATTTCGTATTTCTGTGGAAAATGTTTAGTCATATTTTCCGCACTTATTGCGGGCGCTGTCTCGCTATAACGTAAGCTGTATGTCGTACTAAAGTTATTTTTTTTTATCTAACACAGCGGTTGCATTAAGAACTAGTGTATCTTTCATTTGCTGTACAACATGTATTTTTTAGTAAAGTTTATGATGAGTTATTTAATTAGATTAGGTGACTGTCCAAAATATCTCCGGATAATTTTGTGCATTTTGACTACGTATTCACATTGTAAAACCACGATTTGTACCGCTAAATATGCACATTTTCGAACAAAACATATATGTATTGTGTAACATGATGTTATAGGACTGTCATCTGATGAAGTTTGTCAAGGTTAGTGTTTTTTTGCGATCGCTACCTTTGCGGTGAATGAATGCGGTTGTGTGGTTGGCTATTGTGGTAAGCTAATATAATGCTATATTGTGTTTTCGCTGTAAAACACTTAAAAAATCTGAAATATTGGCTGGATTCACAAGATGTTTATCTTTCATTTGCTGTACACCATGTATTTTTCATAAATGTTTTATGATGAGTATTTAGGTATTTCACGTTGCTCTCTGTAATTATTCCGGCTGCTTTGGTGATAGTTTTTATGGTAGCTGCAATGTAAAACTATGATTTATACCTCAAATATGCACATTTTCGAACAAAACATAGATTTATTGTATAACATGTTATAAGACTGTCATCTGATGAAGTTGTTTCTTGGTTAGTGACTAATTATATCTCTATTTGGTCGGTTTTGTGATAGCTACCTATGCGGTAAAAAAATTGTGAAAATATGCGGTTGAGTCTTTTGCTATTGTGGTTAGCTAATAGAAATACATATTGTGTTTTCGCTGTAAAACATTTTAAAAATCGAAAATGATGGCTGGATTCACAAGATGTGTATCTTTCATTTGGTGTCTTGGACTTGTGATTTCATGATATTTATATGCTAGTATTTACTTGTGGCGCTATGCTAGGCTATGCTAGTCAGCTTTTTTACTGATGAGGATGCTCCCGGATCCGGGATGGTGACCAAGTAGAAGTTAAAAAGAAAGAACACACTGGTGAGCTCAGGAACACCAAAAGGCCCGGAAGACCACGGAAAACAACTGTGGTGGATGACAGAAGAATTCTTTCCCTGGTGAAGAAAAACCCCTTCACAACAGTTGGCCAGATCAAGAACATCCTCCAGGAGGTAGGCGTATCTGTGTCAAAGTCAACAGTCAAGAAAAGACTTCACCAGAGTAAATACTGACGGTTTACCACAAGATGTTAACCATTGGTCAGCCTCAAAAACAGGAAGACCAGATTAGTTAGCCAAACAACATCTAAAAAAGCCTGTACAGTTCCCGTACAACATCCTATGGACAGATGAGACAAAGATCAACTTGTAACAGAATGATGGGAAGAGAAGAGTATGGAGAAGGGAAGGAACTGCTCATGATCCAAAGCATACCACCTCATCTGTGAAGCATAGTGGAGGTAGTGTTATGACGTGGGCATGTATTGCTGCCAATGGAACTGGTTCCCTTGTATTTATTGATGATGTGACTGCTGACAAAAGCAGCAGGATGAATTTTGAAGTGTTTAGGGCTATATTATCTGCTCAGATTCAGCCAAATGCTTCAAAACTCATTGGACGGTGCTTCACAGCGCAGATGGACAATGACCCGAAGCATACCGCGAAAGCAACCCAATACTTGTTTAAGGCAAAGAAGTGGAATGTTCTGCAATGGCCAAGTCAATCACCTGACCTGAATCCAATTGAGCATGCATTTCACTTGCTGAAGGCAAACCGCCCCAAGAACAAGCAGGAACTGAAGACAGCTGCAGTAAAGGCCTGGCAGAGCATCACCATGAAAGAAACCCAGCATCTGGTGATGTCTATGGGTTCCAGTCATTGACTGCAAAGGATTTGCAACCAAGTATTAAAACTCACAATTTAATTTATGATTATGTTAGTTTGTCCAATTACTTTTGAGCCCCTAAAATTGGGGGGACCACATATAAAAAGTGTTGTAATTCCTACACTGTTTACCCGATTTGGATGTAAATACCCTCAAATTAAAGCTGAAAGTCTGCACTTTGCCCGAACGGTTGCCAGAATTGCCCGAACGGTACCAGAACATCAAGATGAATTTTGTTCCATCAATACGGTGCATTAAAACTAAAACCAGATTTACCTAGCTCGGTGGAGACCCTAGGAACCTTAAGACTTAGGTGTCTATACTTCAATAGCAAAGTTAGATAACACGGAAGTTTATGAAGTAGGGGCTTGTAAACAAAAATGGGAGAAATGTAGAGATCTACGGGTCTTTAGAGAAGTCCAGCCAACCTTTTGATACAGGATACAGTGATGAGTATCAAAGCTGTCGCCAGTAACAACACAAAGGTGACTATGGTAGATGGCATTCAAAGGTTTACAAGTAGTAGCAGCTGCACTTTGATTAATACTATCACCATAATCAAGAACAGATAAAAAGGTTGACTGAATAATCTGCTTCCTACTACTTAGAGAAAGACACAATCTGTTTCTGTAGAAAAAGCCAACTTTAAATCTTAGCTTCTTAAACAGCTCATCTATCTATGTCTGAGGCCTTCTGCTCAGGATTCACAAACCTGTCACCTATTTTTGTTCTTAAAAACATGTTATTAACATGTTACCGGTTTTTAAACATCAAATCCATATCAATCCAAATGCCTAAATATTTATATGCGGGAACAGGTTCAATTGGAGAACCATCTAGTGAACATGTAGTAAATAATCTGAAACATACTGTATGAATTTTGTTTTTCTGCATTAAGCACACGTTTAAAATCAACAAGGGATTCAAGCATAGCTATAAAAATCTGGCTGTAGTTTTGACATGGATTTCAGTAGAGACAGAGAAACATTTTTTTATAAAAATGGCCACTCCCCCACCTCTACCCTGTCTGTCAGCTCTAAACACACGACAACCCTCAATGGGAGGTCAGGGTAGGATGTGAAGGGCAGGTGAGATGGTAGGCAAGAGGTGACTTCATTCGGGAGAGGTCTCTGCAGGGCAACCCTGGCAAGTCAGCCAGAGAGTGGCAACACAGTGGTGAAGCAGTGGCACGACAACCAGGCAGATTGTGACCTATCCAGGATACGCTGCAATGTCTCAATTTGCTTACTCTGGACGTCCAGCTCAGACACATATTCCTGAATAAGCTGACAGTTTCCACACTGGAAATTTGGCCGGCCAATTACCCCAAAACTGTGCAAAATAGGCGCAGCTCCTACATGGGATGAAACGTACACCGTAGTCTCTGAAGGTGGTAGCAGCCAATATGGAAAATGTCAGTTTACCTGTACGGTGGAAAGTTGGGGGAAAAAATAGGTTGGAGAGGAATCAGCTAAAAGTCAATCAATCCACACAGTGTGATAGTTAGATTGAATCACAGTTTGTGGGATCCCCACCGTTATAGGCAACAAGCCAGAACTCAACCACAGACTAAAATACAGTCAGCACTAGGACCATCATCATCACAATGAACACAACCAAGGCACAAAACTTGCCAGCATAACAACAGCAAGGAGAGAGCGGTTATTTACTCAGTGCAATTAAATGCTGGGGCCCATCAAAACAGCAATGCAACGGAGGCTGTGTTACCAGTATGACAGCCAGGAGAGAAGCACATTGGAGGGGATGTAGTTTCCAGCACAGGCCGGTGGAAAGCCGGGAGGGTGGCAAGCTCTACATCGGGCCGCAGGAGAGTCCAAAAGAGTACATCCAAGTGGAGTTCAAGTTTGACAGTAGTCCAAAAACATCCAAGGCAAAATGTCAAGTGGAAGGATGAAAGCAGCAGTAGGCGATTGTCTGCTCAGAAAATACCCAAGTGCAGAATAGGGTGCCCAGTTTTATCCAAGTAGGCCTCAAGAGTTTCAGCAGACCTGTTTTGTATGTCTCCTTAAAAACGCTGTATGCAATATTACACTATTGTTCAATGTGTTCACAGCCAGATTATTTTTTGAAATAATGGAGACAAAAATCCATGAAAAGGAAGGACCTCTGACCTTCTCATCCAATGGGTTTTGAGAAGGAGACGAGGAGAGAGGATGTGACAAATCAAGGAAATTAAATTGAGATTCTCCCAAGCACATAGGAAGCAAGTATTTGACAACTATTAAAGCCCCCATGCAGTTTTGGTAATTGTATTTAAATAATCTCTGTATTTTTGATAAATCACTGTGTGTTAAAAACGTATTATGGCTGAGATCCCGCTAACGGGATCGATATGACAACAGCCAGTGAAAGTGCAGGGCGCAAAATTCAAACAGAAATCTCATATTTAAAATTCCTCAAACATACAAGTATCTTATACCATTTTAAAGGTAATCTTGTTGTTATTAATCCCACCACAGTGTCTGATTTCAAAAAGGCTTTATAGCGAAAGCACCACAAACGATTATGTTAGGTCACCGCCAAGTCACAGAAAAGCACAGCCATTTTTCCAGCCAAAGACAGGAGTCACAAAAAGCAGAAATAGAGATAAAATGAATCACTAACCTTTGATGATCTTCATCAGATGACACTCATAGGACTTCATGTTACACAATGCATGTATGTTTTGTTCGGTAAAGTTCATATTTATATAAAAAAAATATCAGTATACATTGGTGTGTTATGTTCAGTAGTTCCAAAAACATCCGGTGATTTTGCAGAGAGCCACATCAATTTCCAGAAATAATCATAATAAACGTTGATCAAAGATACAAGTGTTATACGTGGAATTTTAGATCCACTTCTCCTTAATGCAACCGCTGTGTCAGATTTCAAAAAAGCTTTACGGAAAAAGCAAACCATGCAATAATCTGAGTACGGCGCTCAGAGCCCAAACCAGCCAAAAGGATATCCGTCATATTGTGCAGTCAACAGAAGTCAGAAATAACATGATAAATATTCGCTTACCTTTGATGATCTTCATCAGAATGCACTCCCAGGAATCCCAGTTCCACAATAAATGTTTGTTTTGTTCGATAATGTCCATCATTTATGTCCAAATAGCTACTTTTGTTAGCGCGTTTTGTAAACAAATCCAAAGTCACGAAGCGCGTTCACTAGGAGCAGACAAAATGTCAAAAAGGTCTGTTACAGTGCGTAGAAACATGTCAAACGATGTATAGAATCAATCTTTAGGATGTTTTTAACATAGATCTTCAATAATGTTCCAACCGGAGAATTCCTTTGTCTGTAGAAAAAGCAATGGAACGTGAGCTACCTCTCACGTGAACGAGCGTCACGAGCCTGTGGTACTCTGCCAGACCACTGACTCAAAGAGCCCTTATTAGCCCCTCCTTTACAGTAGAAGCCTCAAACAAGTTTCTAAAGACTGTTGACATCTAGTGGAAGCCTTAGGAAGTGCAACATGACCAATATCCCACTGTATATTCAATAGGGAATGAGTTGAAAAACGACCAACCTCAGATTTCCCACTTCCTGGTTGGATTTTTTCTCAGGTTTTTCCTGCCATATGAGTTCTGTTATACTCACAGACATCATTCAAACAGTTTTAGAAAATTCAGAGTGTTTTCTATCCAAATATACTAATAATATGCATATATTAGCAACTGGAACTGAGTAGCAGGCCGTTTACTCTGGGCACCTCTGGGCACCTTATTCATCCAAGCTACTCAATACTGCCCCCAGCCATAAGAAGTTAAAATAACTCAAAATAAAAATGTTATACTTTATGTCCCTGAGCCTTGAAATGCTCAGTCTGATTGTGTGGGTGTTAGGAAACAAATCTGAATATATTTACATACACAGCTCTGATTGGCTGATACAGTATATTCATGACAAGATATAAACACAGTCATTTGTTGATTGTATCAGACACTGTACTGCATTAATCAATCTTGTCTTCTCTTTTTACTTTGGGTCCACAGTCATCACACAGCTTCGGGGCTTTGAGTGAGCAAGCCCTACAAACATATCGGTTGCACTGCATACAGTTTTCATGGGCCTTGCGTCGTGTGCACCTGTCGCAGGTGTCATGTAATCTCCCTGAAGCGGTTGCGTGGCATGGTCTCTCAGAAAAAGGCCACCCCATACCTATCAAACCAAAATGACTTTCCGCCGAATGTCCAACAGACATACAAGAGTGCAATAACTGTTTAATTTTCTGGGCGCATGAGCAACAGTCTAATCTCTGGTGTGCTGCAACATCAGCATATCACATAAACTCATCACTCTTTTCTATCCAAACCGTGTCATCCCTCTCAGACTCCTGTCTCACCGTGGCAGTTGGGATCACCGTCTCAGTTGGCTCTGTTCTGGGTTTTTTTGGCGGAGAGGCTCAGAGGGGAAAATATATGCAATATTTACAATTTCCAGCCTTTCATAATAAAATAATTTTGACTGCCCACCATGCCCACAATTCTTCACCAAAATTACACTGCTGTTCTAAATTCAATCATTCTCTTCGCCCTCCTCATTCAGATCAATCAAATTCAATCACCCTCTTCACCCCCCTCATCATTCATGTCACTGAAGTCACATGCACCCTTATCAGTTTCTATCTGGTTTCTATTGCCCATTCATCCATTGATGACAGAATAGTATATTTTAATTATACGTTTATTATGTTACTGTCACGCCCTGGCCTTAGTTAACTTTGTTTTCTTTATTATTTTAGTTAGGTCAGGGTGTGACATGGGGGATGTATGTGTTTTGTATTGTCTAGGGGTTTTGTATATTTATGGGGCAGTGTCTAGTCTAGGTGTATGTATGTCTATGGTTGCCTAGATTGGTTCTCAATTAGAGACAGCTGTCTATCGTTGTCTCTGATTGGGAACCATATTTAGGCAGCCATATTCATTGGGTAGTTTGTGGGTTATTGTCTATGTGTAGTGTTTGTTTCATTGTTATCACGCTGCGCCTTGGTCCTCCTCTCTTCCACCATACAACGATCGTGACAGTTACAAGTTTTTGCTTAGTAGCCAAAGCAATGCTGCCGCGCAAGTGGTCATGTGCTGAATGCATGGACAGCACGGATATTCTTGGAAAAATTGACATTTGGAAATAGAGCTGCACCTCTTGAATTAAGAGAGTTAATTGACAAAGGTAAGTGTAATCCAAATGTTTTACCTGCTTGTGACTCTGAAGGAGGATTTGATAAAGTGATGCTCCTTTCCCTGCATGCTGTAAATTACAAGATGTGTCCATCTCTTCATGTACAATTTGACAACTGATAGGCCCAATATTATACCTCATCAAATTATTGTTAATTGAATCTTGTCTATAGGCTAACTCTTATTATGTGTAACAAAAATATGTGGGTATAGTTTAGGTGTAGTTTCGATGGGCTGGCTGTGTAGGCTGACTGGCATCGTTTGTTTCCCGCTCATCAACTTGGATATAGTCAAGGATATGTTTTGCATCATTCTGAAGGCCTACTGCAACACATAGCATGTTTTCCCTTACAATACATGTGATTAGTAGAAGTTACAGTAAATAAAACTGTCCTGTTACAGCTTCTTTTTACAAAGTAAAACGTAAAAGAGAATGGTATTAAGGCGCGCGGTCAAATTATTAACATGATCACCAACACTAATAATAGGCATAACACAACCTCATTACACTATTGTTGTTCTAAACTAAATCAACCTCATCACCCTCATCATTCAGTTAATTAAGCCTAATTTAAATAAGGTGCATAATTACTCATCGTTCAGTTAATTAAGCCTAATTTAAATAAGGTGCATAATTACTGTCCATTCCATCCATTTGTCATTCATTCAGTGGGCTGGCATCATTTGCTTCGCTGGATAGAGTCAAGGATATGTTTTGCACAATACATGTGATTAGTTGTAATTACAGTAAATTAAACAGTCCCATAACAGCTTCTTTTTACAAAGTAAAACATAAAAGAGAATGGTATCAACCCCAAAGGCAGGGTCAAATGATTTGCTACTGATAAATAGGCATAACTCTTTATTACACTATTGTCTTTCTAAATTAAGTCAACCTCTTCAACCTCCTTATCATTCAGTTAGGCCTCATTTAAATTAAATTGTGAAGTACAGTGCACAACTATCGCCCATTCATCCATTTGTCAATAATTCAGTGAGGAGAGAGACGCATTAGCGCCTGGCTGGGTACCAACGTTCTACAGCACACTGCTTGGTGGTTAAGTTGGGAATATGTAGGTGTGAAACTACTTTTCAGTGTCTGATTTCAAAATTCTGACAAATGAGCAGTGTAAAATATAAACATTTAAAAAGTCCGGGAAGGAGCAGGACATACTTGTTTCGGGGCTGATTTTTATTTACAAAATCAAACTTCAGTGGCCATTGGTCTATGGCGGTTCTAGTGTTAAAGGACCAAAGAGTTTGGTCTGCTTCGTGTTTTCATTTTTGCCATGGAAAAAATATCACAATACTGATATCGTCCTGGCCCTACGACCCGTGTGTGTTTTCTACTCTCCAGGGGACTGATTGCCCTTCAGACTCTGCAGAATCTGGAAGCCCTGACAAGCAAACCCATCTACCAACTGTTTGATTACATCTGTGGTGTCAGGTCCTACTTTATATCTGGGTTATAGAGTGTGTGTGACGATGTACCTTTGAGCCATAGCCATGTCTGGAAATTTCCCTCCATTTATCCCTACACAAACGGACTGATCGTATGGTACAAACATTTGCTTGCTAAATAGACCATGATTTCGCTAATTGCCTCAAACGGTGCATTGTATTTTACATTTACATTTAAGTCATTTAGCAGACGCTCTTATCCAGAGCGACTTACAAATTGGTGCATTCACCTTATGATATCCAGTGGAACAACCACTTTACAATAGTGCATCTAACTCTTTAAGGGGGGGGGGGGGGGGGGGGGGGGGGGTGT
This sequence comes from Salvelinus namaycush, assembly GCF_016432855.1. NCBI lineage: Eukaryota > Metazoa > Chordata > Actinopteri > Salmoniformes > Salmonidae > Salvelinus > Salvelinus namaycush. Next base: position 52,168,956 of record NC_052315.1, read on the forward strand.
TAGAAGGATTACTTTATCCTATCCTAGGTATTCCTTGAAGAGGTGGGGTTTCAGGTGTCTCCGGAAGGTGGTGATTGACTCCGCTGACCTGGCGTCGTGAGGGAGTTTGTTCCACCATTGGGGTGCCAGAGCAGCGAACATCATTGTATCATGTAAAGAACACAAATGCCAATGTCTGGTAATATTGTCATTTATTTAGTATTCGTAATTCTTCTGTTCTATCGCCAACTTGTTCCACTCACCACTATTTGTACTTGGTTTATTCCGTTTTACAGGGTGTTTCATTGTTAAGCTAAAACATGAATGTTTGTGCATGTAATGTCTTTGTTTTCATGAATGCGTTAACGATCAGCCGTTGTCATTGAGAATTGATCTGTTTAAAGGTGAGAATCGTTTATGCCAGGTTAGGGCAGGTCCATTTAGGATCCTCGTTCTCCTCATTCATGGAGGGCTGCTTTGTCAGACAACATGCTGTTTCTATAACTCTGCCATATTCATCTCAGATGTGTGAGTTTATGGACATTTTGCAGTTTGTGGCATTTTGCCCTCGTGTGGAGGTTATTCTGCTAAAGGCCATTTAAGTTTGTAGTTTTCAAATGATATATTTGACAATAATTATTTATAATTTTTCATTGCTTGTATATTTTGTAAATGCAACCTCTGGGTCCAGTCTTCTCATCACTTCCCGCTCTCCCTCCCGTCCAGGAGGACCTGAGCCCTAGGACCATGCCTCAGGACTACCTGGCCTGATGACTCCTGGCTGTCCCCAGTCCAACTGATCAGTTTCAACTGTTCTGCCTGCAGCTATGGAACCCTGACCTGTTCACCGGACGTGCTACTTTGTCCAGCACGTGCTGTCTCGACCTTTGAATGCTTGGCTATGAAAAGACAACTAACGTTTACTCCTGAGGTGCTGACCTGTTGCAACCTCTACAACCACTGTGATTATTGTAGTATCTGTGATCTACATCTGTTTATATTAGTTACTATGCTGTTACGAAGCAGTGATGTATTACGGCAGTGTTATGTTACTACACCTAATAGGAAATGCACATGCGCACTATTGTGCCGGGAACTGTAGAGCACGAGAGGTTTTGACTAAAGGAAAACTAACTGTACTCCCGTCTCCTGCCTGGTCATTTCTCCACAACACAAATATTACAATTATTATTTGACCCTGCTGCTCATCTATGAACGTTTGAACATCTTGAAGAACAATCTGGCCTTAATGGCCATGTACTCTTATAATCCACCCTGCAAAGCCAGAAGAGGACTGGCCACCCTTCAGAGCCTCTGGTTCCTGTATAGGATTCTTCCTAGATTACTGCCTTTCTAGGGAGTGTTTCCTAGCCACCGTGCTTCTACATCTGCATTGGTTGCTGTTTGGGGTTTTAGGCTGGGTTTCAGTATAGCACTTTGTGACATATGCTGATGTAAAAAGGGCTTTATAAATACCTTTGATTTGATTTGTACTGTTAAATAAATTCCACCTATTTTTGCACCGTCTCAACTGTTGCTGCTCCACACCACAGTAAGTAGGCTGCAGGGTCCTCTATCCTATGTGTATCTCTCTCTCTCTGTGTGTGTGTGTGTACATGGGTCCTTCTATAAACTAGGGTACCAGTGAGCATTTTTTGTAGTGCACAACTGTTTGAAGCTGTCACAAAGTCATTAATAATAATTTGCCTTTTTTTTCATGTGAAAACATTAAGCTATAAAAAAAAAAATCTATATAATTCATGAGTTGAATCAAAGCCTATGTTTAAACCCTTTCTCAGGCTTGGAGTCTTCACAGATTTGGCCAAAATCATGTGACATAAAACACTACCTTTCTTTCCATACATTTATGTAAGTCGCTCTGGATAAGAGCATCTGCTAAATGACTAAAATGTCATTGTAAATGATACTGCTGTTTGTCATTATATCATATACTAAGTATTTAACAATTGAATTACACATTGTATGGAGATCTCGGAAGTGCACTGTAACCTCATAATATTTTGCAAAATCAAATGTTTTTAACAGAAAGAGTAACTTTAACAAGATGAAATCAAACCAAAAATCGATACGGTCATTAATGGGGTTCTTCAATATTTATGCATAACAGTTGATTAATGCGCATTTGATGTCTTGCTGTTCAGTTATGTGGGGAAATTATAGTGCAACATCAGCTGATTCAGGAAAGGTTTTCCTGAATGACAGACAAGTGATAAAGAGCTGGTGTGATAATGCACGCGATTGAACAACAGCCAACGTGTGGTAATTAATGTTGATCTGGAGAATTGACCGACATTTTGGTGTTAAGGCGGTGAAGATAATTAACCTATGTCTTGGACAACATATTCCTGAGGTAAGATTACGGTCCGTATATGTTTTGATCATTTATTTTCCGACTTAAAATGGAGCAATCGGGAACTGCTTGTTTATTCAATTAAAAAAATATATAACTGCATATTAAATCAAAACACACAACTTGATATTTCGATTTTCACATGTGGGTGGGGTTAAATGTGGAATGCCTGTCATTGGTTAAGTGCACAGCCAACACTTCCTGTACTTTCAAAGTATTTCACCCTTCTAATGCCATTATAGGAATCTTTTATCTATTAATTAATCAATTAATAGCTGCCCATACCATGCCACTGTGCCAAGATAAAGTAAGATTTCTAAACATCTGCATAAGATTTAGTGTGTATTGACTTATTAATGAACTGCTGTTACTGTAAATAGTTAGCTGACTCATATATTCTAGTCACTAACCATTGGTAATCTTATTCAATGATGCCATACAGCCGAAACAACAGTATCTATTGCTAGACTAGAGATATGCCCTGGCTATATTTAGTCAGTGGTTGCACATCTAGCTAGCTGGAATGAATCAAGGGTGTGAACAGTAGACATGTAGATGCTGTGGGTGTCTCCAGCTTACACCTGTGCAAATCCATGTGTGTGTAGCAATGGAATGAAACAATCGACCAATGCCTCAAGTCGTGCTGTACAGTAGTAGGTCCAACACACACCCGGAGGGTTGTGGGGTCCTGCCCAGAAGCCACCCCTAGCCGCTATTCATAGACACTTATGGAGATCTGAGAGGATTGGACAGGCGTAAGCAATACATTCCACCGAGCCTTTCAGAGGGTAAGGTGGAGCTCTCACCATGTCACCACCAGCCATAAATCCCTCTGAGATCTCCACAAGTGTGTAGACTCTGGGCAGTAGGGGCTAGGGGTTGTTTCTGGACAGGCCATTGGTATTAGGTAGCGGAGTCAGTCAGTCTGGCACAGTCTGGCACAGAGACTGGTAATAACATCCGCCCGTGTCACACACGCAGCCAATGGAGAACATTGGATAAACTTGAACGCAGTGACCGTTTGACAAACCACACAGACACAAAAAAAACAAAAAAACACACATATTACTGTACCTGGTTCGCCCTCCGTCGAACCTTGATGCCCAGGCCTTTAACAGGGTTGTTGTAACCCACCAGAGCGAGGGCCTCCCTGACCTCTGCTTTCAGAGACGGATTCTCAGCCTGTCGGAGACAAAGTAGGCACGGTAATACTACATGGTGAACATACACTAATTTATTCAGTTCTACAGCGCTAGTTTTTATGCAAGGCCAGAAACGAAGGCCATGGGTTAAAATGGGTTAAGTGTCCAATCGGAAAGTCCCTACAGATAAGGCTATCTGTAATATAAATAGCCTATATGATAAGGGAACAAACAGGGCAGTGCAAACTCGTTTTGGTGATTTCTGGTAAATCATCCAAATAAATTAATCACATCTCGTTTTTGGACATAATTCCGCAGTTTTTACCTGATTAAGAACTATATCATTGGAAATGAATGTTACATTTATATCCCTAAAACTTAAGGTGATAATGATTCTGTTTCTGCTTCCTGTTGACAAGACATTTTGATAAATAGCCCAATGTCAAAACACAGTTTTAGCATGTCCAAATCAATAACCACATTAAGTCCTGCGACGGACAGGCGAGTATAACAAAATCAACAGTACCAAACCAAATATATGACTCTGTTTAAAGCAATTGATTTTAATGTATTGGTGATGACTGTAAACTAAAGATCACCAATCTGAAGCAAAAAGGATATGAAATGTGGTTAAAAAAAAAGCAAGCTTCTGTAATGTAGTAACACGTTTTCTCCACCATAAGGAAATGCGAGTAAGATAACATAATTAAATATGTCAAAGTAATTCAATATTTTCATATATGATGATAGTAAATAAAGCACACACACATTTTTACAACAATGACATTTATTTCTTCCTAATTTAATCATGAGAGTAAAAAATTATCCGAAGCACAGTTTAACCAGGCACTCTAGACTAGAGCATCCATTAGGCCTGTGCAGCAGGCTGAACGTTTGACATCCCTACTACATAGTAAGACAGTTCTCTCATTGACTGACTCATCGTATATAACATTATGTAGGCTATGCTGTTGCCATAGCAAAACTTGACATTTAGGAAGGCATCAGAGAGCTTAAGGTTGTGTCCAAAATTGCACCCTATTAAATAGTGCACTACTTTTGACCAGAGCCCAATGGGCACTCGGCCCTGTTCAAAAGTAGTGCACTATAGGCCCAGCATAGAAAAACAACACAAGCAAATCAGCTGCCCCAGAATCTCACCAGACACAACATGATTATGAAGGCAAAAAACAATGCTGTACTGCATACTGCTCTGATGTGAGGTGTCAAAATGAAGGATTTAGGGCTAGAGGACTTGATCAGGATGGACAGATTGGACACACTGCCTGAAACACTGTAGAGGATTCGGCACAAAAGCTCTAACAGGATAACTGATCAGTGGAGGCTGGTGGGAGGAGCTATAGGAGGATGGGCTCATTGAAATGGCTGGAATGGATTAAATGGAACATTTTCAAACACATCAAACATATGGAAACCACATGTTTGACTCCGTTCCAATCATTCCATTCCAACCATTACAAATAGCCCATCCTCCTATAGCTCCTCCCACCAGTTTCCTCTGTAACTGATATGTCCTAACATGACTTTGTCGGTAAAGACTCTAATTCGCAACTCAAAAGGACAGTCTCTGACACCTCTGTTTCACCACGCTCCGCACCGGGTCTGCGTTGCACCAAATGACGGGTGACACAAACACCAGGAATCTTCCATTTCAATTGCTCCATCTCCACCCTTAACGCTAACCCAGAAATCCCTAATTTCAATGGTGCCTTGTTCCTAAGAGTAATAGATCTTGACTCGAGGATGCGTGGCTCAGAGCAGCCGCTCCCTCTGGGTGGAAGAAACACAAACAAACATCACAATTCCACTTCGGGTTAGGCCTACTTTCATTAGCACCATGGCAGCAACATAAAGACTTCCAGTTTTCTGATTTAGTGTTCAAAATAAAATGCATTAAGACGCTATGTGTATGATACGAAATGAAGAATTTTTGCAGCTTTGCATAGTGCATAATGTTAAAATAACGTTACAAAAAATGTAAACTAAAGATAATTATTACTTTACACAAGATAAATAATATTATGAGGTGGAGCATGTTGATAAATGGTTCTAGCTTAAGTACACTGAACAAAAATATAAACGCAACATGTCAAGTGTTGGTCCCAGGTTTCATGAGCTGAAATAAAAGATCCCAGAAATGTTCCATAGTCCGTCCTCTTGCCAGGTGTGGCATATCAAGAAGCTGATTAAACAGCACAATGACACAGATGTCTCAAGTTTTGAGGGAGTGTGCAATTGGCATACTGGCTGCATGAATGTCCACCAGAGCTGTTGCCAGAAAATTGAATGTTAATTTCTCTACCATAAGCCACCTCCAACGTCATTTTAGAGAATTTGGCAGTAGGTCCAACTGGCCTCACAACCGCAGACCACGTGTAACCACGCCAGCCCAGGACCTCCACATCTGGCTTCTTCACTTGTGGGACTGTCTGAGATCTGGACAGCTGATGAAACTGACAAGTTTTTCTGTTTGTAATGAAGCCCTTTTGTGGGGAAAAACATATTCTGATTAGCTGGGCCTGACTCCCCAGTGGGGGGGACTGGCTCCGAAGTGGGCGGGCCTATGCCCTCCCAGGCTCACCCATGGCTGTGCCCCTACCCTGTCATGTGAAATCCATAGATTAAGGCCTAATGAATTTATTTAAATTGACTGATTTCCTTATATGGACTGTAACTCAGTAAAATCGTTTAAATTGTTCCATGTTGTGTTTATAGTTTTGTTCAGTATTTAAATTAATGTAAAGAACAAAATATTTTACAGACCCTATTGATGTAGCACTAGAGTATATATATGGTGTTATTTCTTGGATGACTGCACTTACAAAGAAAGGCGCTATCTAGAACCTAAAAGGGTTATTTGGTTGTCCCCATATGAGAACCCTTTGAAGAACCCTTTTTGGTTCGAGGTAAAACCCTATTGGGTTCCATGTAGAACCCTTTCACCGGAAAATACCAGATACCTTTCTCCATCCACTCATTGTAAAATATTTTTTTTTTTCTTAATTAGGATGCATCTAGTGTTCTTCATACTGTAGCTACTGTCTTTGGTTTCAGTTTATTTCCCTTTCCGTTTTCGATTTCCCCTCATTTTCCCCTTCGCATCCAGTAGTTGGCAGCAATAAACCTTTTCCGGTGTAGTCCGCCCTAAACACCACCAAAGAAGAAGAAGGTGCGCTATTGAGCATCAAATATCAAAAATAGTGCGACTTATTAACTGAAGTTATCCTTCGCAATTCAGCAAAAATGTAAGTGAAACTGTATTGTTGCAGTTTTGACTCTTCGCATAAGTCCATGATTAGGGTCATTCAATCATTGTTTTTTGGCTTTACTGGGCAATCAAGCTTGCTAGCGTTAAATTGTGAACTAACCATCAGCTAACATGAATTAGCAAACGTTAGCTAACGTTATATAAGATAGCCAACATCATCACCAGCAATGTGTCGTTTGTTGTGCCCTTATCTTTGGATGAATGAAAAAAATACATACAAAATATCGCTAATATCGTGTCAGTTCAGAATAACTGAGTTTTCTTAGCTAACGTTAACGGTAGCTAGTTCAACCAGGCTCGATCTGCCTGCCTGTCTCCATCAATACTGTAAATAGCTTCGTCAAGATGCAGCTGATCAGAGTAAGTGTGATATCACTTTTCTCAACTCAAGAAACTGTTGATAGTGAAATATGTCACACGATTAGCTAAAACTACTCTACTACATGATGTGGGATATTTAGGTTGGAGATTATATCAATACTGGTAGTATACCTTTTCTGCCCACTCCTTTGCATAAATAATACAGGGTACTGTGGTCTCAGTGATGCATTGTACGTTTTTTACATGTGTATGCTGTAGTGTAACGTCAACTGTTCTTCTACTCCTCCCAAATTTACTTTACAGAAGCCACCAGCACCATGGCAACTTCACAGTCAGCCTTCGCATTTGCAGTTTGTATCCTGATAATAACAGAGTTAATACTGGCCAAAAAGGACTACTATGACATATTGGGAGTGCCGAAAGATGCCAACGAGCGTCAGATAAAGAAGGCTTTTCACAAGCTGGCTATGAAGTATCACCCAGACAAGAACAAGAGCCCAGATGCTGAGACAAAGTTCAGAGACATTGCTGAGGGTAAGTGTAATAGGAATTTCCAGGTGAACAAAGGAGAAGAGCAGTCCCAGATAAAGTAAATTTAAGAGTCAATCTGGTGTATTATAAGTTGCAAGTCCAGCACAAGCAGAGAAAATGTCTAACTGGCCTTCTCTGAGCAGGCCCCTATATCCTAATCAAAAAGTGCCAAATGTTCTATAGGAAGTCAAAACAAAAAGGCAGTGACTTTGTCAGCTGCTACAGAATCGCACAGTGTTCACAGAATGTCATCAATACAACACAACAGTGAATAAACAGTGCGTCCTTGTACCTCCAGTCTGGAGTCAATCGCTATCAACAGATATGAGAATCCATACCATTTGGCTTCCGGTCTAGCAACCATCAACCCACACCTTGAGTGTAACTCTGCAAAGGATTTGTATTACAGAAACTCAAAATACGCTAAACATTGTGTTGGTCATGCTAAATGAGATATGAAGTTTAGTCATCTTAAATATTCCTATTACAGGTTGATACTTTACTGTCGTGTCTTTATTTATGTAAAAATGTCTACTCGCGTTCCAGCGCTTTCTTTCTTATTATTGTGTTGTAGCCAAATTACATCACTGTTGTTTTTTACACGACTGCTAATAGAATCATTGGTATGATCTTAAACCCTTTTTTTTGCAACTCTCTCATCTACAGCATATGAAACATTGTCAGACGAGAAGAGGCGACAAGAGTATGACCAGTTTGGACATGGCACATTCCATAACGATGGAACCAAAGGCAGAAACGGGCCAAACGTCCACCAGCCCTTCAACTTTGGTGACATGTTCAAGGACTTTGATATTTACAGCCAGAACCGGCACGCCCGTCACAAGAGGCACTTCGAGGATCACTTCCGGGCCCACCAGGAGGCCCATCACAGCAGACACAAAAGACACTCCCAGGGTGCTTTTGGAGCAGCAGGTGGTGGTGGCTTTGACGGCATGTTTAACGACATGAAGAAGTTTACTTTTCACAGGGACACTACTAAGCAGACTGAGAGCAGGTTTCAGAGTACTACCGCGAAGCAACACTGCAGAACAGTGACACAACGCAGGGGGAACATGGTCACCACGTACACTGACTGCACTGGCTCCTGAGGACAGGGGCAACGTCCGTATCCACATCACTTGGGTTGTGTTCATCAGGCATGAAATGGAAGAATGCGGTTTGAAATGGGGAGGTACTATCTGAACCAATTGTGGCTGATGGGAGGAGCTATAGGAGGACGGGCTCATTGTAATGGCTGGAATGGAATTAATGGAACGGTATCAAACATATGGAAACCCCGTTTGACTCCGTTCCTTCATTCCATTCCAGCCATTTTTTAAATGTTTTTTATTTTTATTTAACCTTTTATTTAACTAGGCAAGTCTGTTAAGAACAAATTCTTATTTACAATGACTGCCTACCCTGGCCTCCCCTAACCCGGAAGACGCTGGGCCAATTGTGCGCCGGCCTATGGTACTCCCGATCACAGCCGGTTGTGATACAGCCCGGGATCGAACCAGGGTCTGCAGTGACGCCTCTAACACTGAGATGCAGTGCTTTAGACCGCTGTACCACTTGGGAGCCATTACAATAAGCCTGTCCTCCTATAGCTCCCCCCACCAGCCTCCACTGATCTGAACTTGTCCAATAAGAAATGGTCGTTTTCGTTTTCCAGTGCACAACATTTTGAAATGTTTCTCTATGGTGTGCCCTAATGAACATGACCCTGCAACAGCTTGCAACTGGGCAGGCACCTGTGGTGGGAGCCAGGTGTTTTTGTTGATGCTGTGACCTAAGTGCTGGTCATTGCTACTTTGTTGAGTTAAAGTAAGTAGCTAATGAAAACACTTTTGAGCAGACACTGTTTGTAAAACAATCAATAATAATAATTCAAGCACTGAACAGCTTGTGAAGCTTATTGCTCACAGTTTACATCAAGTATAGTTGAGAATTTGAACGTTGTAGAGGATAATCTTTTTGGGAAGTGTTAAGAAATTGTTTTGTATATCCATTTGACCAACGTTTCACAAACTCGGTGCACGTTTTGGTTTTTGCCCTAACACTTCACAGCTAATTTAAATTATCAAAGCTTGATGATTAGTTGATTATTTGAATCAGCTGTGTAGTGGTAGGGCAAAAACCAAAACGTGCACCCCTTGGGGTCCCGAGGACCAAGTTTGGGAAACCCTGCATTACACTATCATTCTATGTACAGTATATTTAGTACCCCTCTTGAATATTTACAAAGTCTCTTACTCGTTAGCCAAAAGTGTTTAGTAACTACTACCACTCCCAGATCTAGACATTTTCTGTGTGCATTTAGTAGTTTGTATAGCCTACACGGTTCCATTGTGTGACTCCAGCCACCTTTAGTTGGAACAAAACGGTGTGGACAATGACGCTGGGACAGGTTTGCTTTTGGTTGATAAATGGAGCAAAATGTCTCCTCAGTTTTTAACATTTAGTGAAACTATAATGCAGCATTTTGATGTACTGTGTCGTAAAGGGACGCTCACCACTTGTAGTTGAACTTAGGTCAAACTATTCAGCTCTACAAGAACTCGTATGGCCAAGGGAACACATTGGAGACTACTTGCAGTTCACGTAGCCAGCTGTTGTCGTTGCTGCTGTGTGCTGGCCATTGCTTCTTTGTCAACATCTTTCGTCCTGTCTGCGTGGACCACTTGAATTCATAAGCTCACGTTGGTGTAAATACAATCCAGTGTTGTTCATCCAACACCTCATTAAACATCCGTTACCTGTTTCCCTAGACTGTAGACTAGAAATGTACGTTATCCAGTTTTGTTATGTCGTGTGTAAAGCCAGCACTCCTTTTTTTGGTATTTTTTTTGCCACTGTTTGCTGGCTTTGTCGTTGTGATACCTTGACCCATATAAGCACTTTCATTATTTTAATCCTTTGGATAAAATGTGTTACTTTGACAGAAAAATTGTGTATCGTCCCTGTAAATAAAAGTGTTATATAAAATAGCAGAAAATAAACTTTATTTGCATTCTTTTTGCGTTGTGCTGAATTTTGGCAGGTATGTATGCAACCTCATAGTAGGGATCGTGCAATTGGCATGCTGACTGCTGGAATGTCCACCAGAGCTGTTGCCAGAGAATTTAATGTTAATTTCTCTACAATAAGCCACCAACGTTGTTTCAGAGAATTAAGCAGTACGTTCAACCGGCCTCACAACCGCAGACCATGCCAGCCCAGGACCTCCACATCCGGCTTCTTCACTTGTGGGATCCTCTGAGACCAGCCACCCGGATAGCTACTGAAACTGTTTTTTTCAACTGTACCGGGCAAATGGCAGACCATGAGCGGTTTGCTGATGTCAACGTTGTGAACAGAGTGCCCAATGGTGGTGGTGTGATTATGGTGTGGGCAGGCATAAGCTTCGAACACAATTGCATTTTATAGATAGCAATTTGAATGCACAGAGATACCATGATGAAATCCCCTAGCTCACTGTCGTGCCATGCATCCGCCGCCATTACCTCATGTTTCAGCATAATAATGCACAGCCCCATGACACAAGGATCTGTACACAATTCCTGGAACTTGAAAAGGTCCCAGTTCTTCCATGGCCTGCATACTCACAAGACATGCCTCTGCTGAGCGCAAACTTGAATTTTGTGCAACTTTCAGAGCGCATTCACTGAGGCTGTACCCGCTTTATGTTACTGTGGCCAAGTAGGCTACTGTGGCAATTTGATCATAATGTAGGTCTACCAGATTGGCCTACCATCAAAATCAATTGAGAAAATGCATCCCATAACATTTTAACACGGAAATAGCTGTTCTATCATTCAGCCTACATAAGCAGCCAATGTGTGGTGTTCAGTGTAGGCCTACATTCCATGAAACTTTTGAAAAATACATGCAGGGCATAAACCTGTTAATCCACTTGTCCTTCAGACAAGGAGGTGACTGAAAAATGTTGTGTTGTTTGATGCAAAAAATGCATTATTATTCCCATACCATTATTACAGAGAATCAGACAAATTAGGCTACCCTCTGCCTATTGGCTACTTAACACCCTTTAGGACAAAAAAAAGAAAAAAAAGCACTTTCTCTGATTTGCTTTTCAAATGTACATGTTTTGTGCTCTTGTTGGAAGCAATCACGCCCACATTGCTGACTACAAATGATCTATTAACTGGGCTAATAACTCACTAACTAGCAAAGGATATGAACAAAATGTGCACACGTGGCTACATGCAGCTCTCACTTTGATCTCAAAACAAGCACATCTGGCTCACGACCGCCCATCCTGTAAACACAGTCCAGTTCAAAGTAAATGGCACAGATCCATATATGGCAATGGTCTATTTGCATATAGGTGTAACAGTTCAACTTTAGTCCGTCCCCTCGCCCCAAACCGGGCGCGAACCAGGGACCTTCTGCACACATCAACAACAGTCACCCACGAAGCATCGTTACCCATCGGTCCACAAAGGCCGCGGCCCTTGCAGAGCAAGGGGAAACACTACTTCAAGGTCTCAGAGCAAGGGACGTCATCGATTGAAAGGCTATTAGCGCGCACCACCGCTAACTAGATAGTGTCGTGGAAATTTCCTGTATTACTCAATAAAGAGAGAGAGAGAGCCAACCACACACAAGTCAGAGTTAAATTTTATATTCCATCTTTAATATATATATATACAAGCTTCACCAAAGCCCTTTAATGACTCTCAGATCAATTCAGTGTCTATAAATGAATTCTCTGAGAGTGCTTACAAAACAATTCTTAGTTTCATTTATAGCTAAGATACACCCCTCTCAACTTACAAAGAATCCTTTACCCGAAAGAAGAGTATCCTATCGCTAGACAGCATCAGCTATAAATCATCGTTCAGTTTGATCTCCCAAGACCAGGTTTAAATCTCATGCTTGATACTTCACTGTCTACCAAAACATTACCTCATCCAATGGCATATATCAATTGTCATTTCTAGATACTCCCAAACCTGGACAAACTCAAAATCAGACAGTGGGTCAAGTACTAGGTCAAGATAAGGGCAACCTCAGAGGGGACATACAATGGTTCCAAACACGGCCAAACTCCTTCCCCCTATGAGAAAAGTAGGGAGTGACTGGCGTACAGACATTGTATGAGATAATTAACTGGTTTCCCAATTAATAACTCCATCCCATGGTTTAGGAATAGTTACAAACAACGTTCCCATAAGAAACCAACATTCCACTCTGTCCTCCTCCCCTTCTAATATTCTACTTAGCACCACATGGTTTAACAGATAGATTGACATATGAAGACCAGCCTGACCTCTCCCCTCTCTGGCCCCAAGTTACCAATCCCTAGCTCAGAAGATTCTAATGACAAGTATCTCACAAGCATATGATGAAAATAACATCTTATCTATCTGTTACTTAGCTAAATCTGATTCTGCCACGACAATAGCCATTTCACATCGGTTACATAGGCCCACTGCAGCTCTGATGGTTTATGTTATGTAGAGTACGGGCTGAGTAGTGCGTGTCAATGCAATAGAATCCTACTCCAAAGCCTTCTGCCTACAACAAAATCTCTTGCATAGTTATTTTTGTTTCGGTATGTTGCATTGAAAGTGGCTAATATTCCATTGATTTGATCACAATTTCCACAGTAAAGGGACACGTTGATAGAGTTAACAGGGAAAACTAGAACAGTGGTCCCCAACCTTTTCAAGAACACTAAGTCAAAATGCATGCTGAGATCTATTGCTCAGATTTTTTTTTAACATGACTTAAAAAATGTAAGCCTATACAACATTAACCAATTAAAAACAGTACGTGGGCACTTTTAATACAGTGTTGTTTGACATGACGTTTTAAAGTGGGCACTTTGAATACAGGGTTGTTTGACATGACAACGAATTAAAATGCCAGGGAGGAGTAATTGTGACTGGGATATGAACAAAGTGATGGCCAGTATTTTCTATGGGACACTATAACCTTTGACTACATTTAATGTTATTTCTTAACTACTTAATGTTGCTAAAATATTCATGCTTTACGTATTCCTTTTTGATTTAGAAGATACTGTTGCACAAACAACATGCTGATTTAGGCACCATCCCTGGTATTATCAGACTGTATAGCTAGCTACGTTTACTCTAACTCAGTACATGTATTAGCTAGGGTAGCTAGCCAGCTAACTCGTGATTTTTTAATCAACAATGTTGCATGTGCTGGATTGATCATGCAGACACTGAATGCAGGTGTCTCGTGATCGAAGAACAACAAATGCGCTCCTTGACTGACAGAGGGCAGAGATGCAGTAGATGGTATAGAGTACAGTATATACATATACATATGAGATGAGTAATGTAGGGTATGTAAACATTATATTAAATGGCATTGTTTAAAGTGGCTAGTGATACATTTTTATATAAATTTCCATCAATTCCCATTATTAAAGTGGCTGGAGTTGAGTCAGTATGTTGGCAGCGGCCACTAAATGTTAGTGGTGGCTGTTTAACAGTCTGATGGCCTTGAGATAGAAGCTGTTTTTCAGTCTCTCGGTCCCTGCTTTGATGCACCTGTACTGACCTCGCCTTCTGGATGATAGCGGGGTGAACAGGCAGTGGCTCGGGTGGTTGTTGTCCTTGATGATCTTTATGGCCTTCATGTGACATCGGGTGGTGTAGGTGTCCTGGAGGGCAGGTAGTTTGCCCCCGGTGATGCGTTGTGCAGACCTCACTACCCTCTGGAGAGCCTTACGGTTGTGGGCGGAGCAGTTGCCGTACCAGGCGGTGATACAGCCCGACAGGATGCTCTCGATTGTGCATCTGTAGAAGTTTGTGAGTGCTTTTGGTGACAAGCCGAATTTCTTCAGCCTCCTGAGGTTGAAGAGGCGCTGCTGCGCCTTCTTCACAACGCTGTCTGTGTGAGTGGACCAATTCAGTTTGTCCGTGATGTGTACACCGAGGAACTTAACTTACTACCCTCTCCACTACTGTCCCGTCGATGTGGATAGGGGGGTGCTCCCTCTGCTGTTTCCTGAAGTCCACAATCATCTCCTTTGTTTTGTTGACGTTGAGTGTGAGGTTATTTTCCTGACACCACACTCCGAGGGCCCTCACCTCCTCCCTGTAGGCCGTCTCGTCGTTGTTGGTAATCAAGCCTACCACTGTAGTGTCGTCCGCAAACTTGATGATTGAGATGTCTACTGCAGCCCTCATCCTCTATATACAACACCCGTTCTACCAGTCACATTCTGTTAAAGGTCCCCAAAGCACACACATCCCTGGGTCGCGTCTTTTCAGTTCACTGCAACCAACACTCAAACTGGACAGTTTTTTTTATCTCAATCTCTTAATTCAAAGACTCAATCATGGACACTTTACTGACAGTAGTGGCTAATTTGGGCGATGTATTGTTGCCTCTACCTTCAGCCCCTTGTGCTGTAGTCTGTGCCCAATAATGTTTGTACCATGTTTTGTGCTGCTACAATGTTGTTGTTGTGTTACTACCATGCTATGTTGTCGTCTTAGGTCTCTCTTTATGTAGTGTTCTGTCCTATTTTAATATTTTATTTATTTATTTTATCCCAGCCCCCGTACTCGCAGGATGCCTTTTGCCTTTTGGTAGGCCGTCATTGTAAATAAGAATTTGTTCTTAACTGACCTGCCTAGTTAAATTAAAGTTAAATAAAAAATATATATAAAAAAACTCAAAGTCCCACAATGCAACGCTGAATTATTTTGTGCGCAGTTTTCTGGGCCGGGTAAGAGGTGGCAGTGTAAGGGACGTTGTATGACTTTGTGCCTGTGTTTAGCAGGTTAGTTAGGTCGTTTATTTGACAGGTGCTACATTTTCAGAGCCATGGAGGCCCTTATCCCTGTCATCAATAAATTACAAGATGTGTTTAATACAGTTGGCGCAGACATTATCCAGCTGCCGCAGATTGCTGTTGTTGGAACGCAGGTAAGAATCGCTGGCCAGCTAACTAGCACCCCTTCACCTAGTTTCATTCTCTTAACGTTAGCTATAGTACTGTTGTCTGTATCACGCAGTTCCACTTCGAGATATTTCATAGTACATGAACATTTACGTGTACTGTGTTTTCGATAAAAGGTTAGCTAACGTTACTATAGTTACCTTAGCTGTAGCAACTTAGTTAGTTAGCTAGATAGTTAGCTTGGTTAACGTTAGTGGCTATGAATCATGAGCTGCTAACTAGTTGGTTATAGCGAATTTGACAGGCAGTGGAACCTGGCTAACGTTAGCCCTGTGTAATGTTAAAACAGCTGTGCTCAGCAGAAGGTGCCATTGAAATGTAATGGCATCCCATGTCTCTAAATGTACGTATTACACATTGACTGATTTGTTTACACTGGTATCCCTCTCCTAGCCTTTGAAGACTTCAGTGGTTTTGATGAATGAAAACATCAATTAATTCTTCCAAGACATCCCTCCCTGTTCTAATTGCTTGAATTACCATTCATTATATGTCAGTTGGCAACCAACTGGTGCATTACCATTACCAACTGGACTGGAGTATGGACCTCAGTTCAGCTTTCATTCGCCCATGTGGGTATTTGCTCCCAAAAAACAGTGAGGAGATGGCACGTGGGTATATGCAACTAAAAACCAATGAGGAGATTTGCACCGCATCATGCCACAAATAAAACCAAGTTCTATTTTACCAACTGGCTACGCAGACGCACGAGCAGTGTGGGTGTAAGGATTGACCGCCTGCGCCAGCGTTGCAAAATAAATTTACACATGCTATTCAATCATTGCACCAACAGTGCTCGCGCGTATCAACAAGCGTCTGCGTAGCCAGACGCTAAAATAGAACTTGGTTCTATTTGTGACGCTTGATGCGCTGCAAGTCCTGCCTCTCCCATCTCCTCATTGGTTTTTAGGAGCATATACCCACGTGGGTGATTCATATTTCAATGTTTAATGCTTTTAAGACCTGTCCCCAAATTAATATAGTTAGTTCAGAGTTCGTTTTGATATTTCAACCTGCGTGTCCTGATCGCGTGTGGGTGGACAAAATCAAAATGCGCAGGAGGACGAGCGGTCTGTTCAGCTTGTAAGGGACTTCAGCTAAGTGTACCCCGTTTCCAGTGTGCCTGCCAACAGAGTAAAGATTGCCTCAAGATCGTACCTTCTTGAGGACAAAGTAACGAGGCTCCAAGGAGCAAGTAGTTTGACAGTTTTGACTTCCCAACAGCAGCGGCTCACTTTGAGCAGACCAAGGTCTGCCGCAAACGCAAGTAAATTAGAGGCAAATTACAACCTCCTTAATTTGAGTTTTGGAAACAAGTGCTTTCATGAATGCATGGCGCGGTCCTCGTTTCACAGGAGCGTTGTAAAATAAGCTTTCTCTCAATGAACCACCCTTAACAAATAGTTTATTTACAGATTTAATTTTATTGTCCAACATCAGTTTTATAATTTCTTAATTTTGTGGCTACCTAGTGTCCTCTTTCCACTGGGAGTGGGGCGGGCTGGCCCAGTCATGGATAGAAGGGAAATTAATGTCAATATCTTTGGGGGGGGGGGGGGGGGTTAACCCTTTTCCAAATGTTAATTCTCCTGACCTGCTACGTTAATTCTCCTGACCTGCTACGTTAATTCTCCTGACCTTCTACCTTAATTCTCCTGACCTTCTACCTTAATTCTCCTGACCTGCTACCTTAATTCTCCTGACCTGCTAAGAAAAGTCAAATCTAACATTAATTTGACAAGCTGGATCCATTCTGGCCCCGGTGTTTGTA
Organism: Salvelinus namaycush; assembly: GCF_016432855.1. Classification (NCBI taxonomy): domain Eukaryota; kingdom Metazoa; phylum Chordata; class Actinopteri; order Salmoniformes; family Salmonidae; genus Salvelinus; species Salvelinus namaycush. The sequence goes on from NC_052315.1 coordinate 52,186,332, forward strand.
GACAGCTATGTTTAGTTATTACACCTAATTTAAAATGTTCATTCCTATGCTCCATTTTAAATTAGAGGCCTAGATTGTATTTGAAAACAGCTGTTATTTATTAATAAAACATTTCATACAAATTTCCTATAGGACAGGTTGTTCGCAAATTATATTATACTAATATTATATTTTGAAGTTGTATTACTGTGTAGGGGTCTTGTTCTTCTAGGTTAAATGTATTTTCTTAAATTATATATTCATTTATGATTTATACCAGGGATTAAGACACAATGGGCAATTTTTATTTTTTATAAACCTGTCATGTTGGTATAAGAACATTGTTCTACTTTATTTTATTACAGGCATATTTCTGTTGTGTTAAAATTAATTACAATAATCTAAATGTGATTTTCGAGCACCTTGGGTGGATGCCCTAATGTGTTACACACCCAATGCAAATGGATGTCTGGTCATTTTAAATGTTGCCCATCACGTTGTCTGGTGCCAAATTCTCTTAACGGAAACCCTGACCAGGGGGCACTCTTCCATCTGGTCTAAGGATAGAGATTCCAATGCCCCAGGGCAGTGACGGGGACGTTGCACTGCGTAGGGTGCCGTCTTTCGGATGTGATGTTAAACGGGTGTCCTGACTCTCTGTGATCATTTCAAAATCCCATGGCACATATCGTAAGAGTAGGGATGTTAACGCCAGTGTCATGGCCACCGAATCATCCCCCTTATTCCTAATTGGCATATCACTCCTCACCTCTCCATCTAAGAGCTTGTGTGGTGAGCATTCTGGCACAAAAATGGTTCCCCCTACTGTGTAAAGTGCTTTGAGTTCCTCAGTTGGTAGAAAAGCTCTATATAAATCCAATGAATTATTATCATCAAATAGGCTACACCTGTAATCTTCTCTCCACACACAGCTCTTGATGGCCTAGGTGTTACCTAATAGGTTTACACAAGCATGACATCCTCTCTGACACCTTCACTGGTCTGTCACCTTCTTTGTCACTATCTCAGCCCTTTGGCAACCGTCTGAACTGAAGGTGCCATGGCGACAAGAAGGCAGCCCCTTGGATGCTCCAAGTGTGTGTCTGCTCTGGTCTCGTTATTCATTAGTGCTTTTCCAAAAGGACAGATGCACACCGAGGGGATCTTTTGAGAAATCCTTGACCCCGTCAGTTCTATAATTGCCACACATGAATCGAGCCCAAGCTAAATTAGGTCAACCGCATCCAGGCGCAGCTGAGGTGAGGTGGGTTGGGTCCAAATGATGTGAAACTATTTGACTTGTGATGAGTCATGGCTGTCGTAGCCTCAGTTGAACGATGTTTACTGCTAGCTCACTTCTACTTTCGCTCTGTAGGTGAGCATGCTATGTGTTTCTGTCTCCAGAGCAGTGGGAAGAGTTCGGTGCTAGAGGCTCTGGTGGGCCGAGACCTTCTGCCCCGTGGTACTGGTGTTGTCACCCGTCGGCCCCTCATCCTCCAGCTGGTCCACGTGGACCCAGAGGACCGCAGGAAGACCAGCGAGGAGAATGGTACTGTGAACAGAACACTATCACTGCTTTAGGGTGGCAAAATTCTGCGAATTTCCCCAAAAGTTCCCAGGTTTTCAGAAAGCCTGGTTGGAGGAGCCCTCCTCTGCTTAGGCTATTCCCTTCTAATTCTGCAAGGGAATCCTCCAACCAAGGTTTTTGAAAAAGATGCCTCTGTACCTCTGCTGAGTGCAAACTTGAATGTTGGGAAAATTCTGTGCAACTTCCAGCGTGCGTTTACTATGAACACTGAGGCTGTACCCACTTTAAGTAAGTTAAAACAGTGTCCAAGTAGGCTACTGTAGCTATTTGATCATATTGTAGGCAATGGAGAAAATCCATCCCATAACATTTTAACATGGAAATAGCTGTTCTATCAATCAGCCTACAGTAGCACCCAATGTCTGGTGTTCAATGTAGGCCTACATTCCATGAAACTTTTGAAAAACACATGCAGGGCTTAACCTAAACCTGTTTATCCACGTGACTGAAAATGTTGTTGTGGTGTTTGATGCAAGAAACCACTTGACAAAATAAAATGCATTATTATTCCCATACCATTTATTACAGAGAATCAGACAAATTATTCTACCCTCTGCCTATTGGCTATGTAGCTTATTCAAGACTGTCTCAAAATACAACACTGCCCATTTGAGACAAAAAAAAAGCTCTTTACCAGACTCGCTTTTCAAAGATGTTAGAAATGTACACGTTTTGTGTTCTTGTAGGAAGCAATCACACCCCTATTGTTGACTACAAATGATCTATAACTAGGCTAATAATTCATTAAATTGCAAAGGATACGAACAAAATGTGGCTACATGCAGCTCTTGCTTTGATCTCAAAACAAGCACATCAGCTCACGACCACTCATGCTGTAAACACAGTCCTGTTCAAAGTAAATGGCACAGATCCAGATATGGCAATGGTGAATTTGCATATAGACCTACTGCAGCTCTGATTAGTTATGCCGCACCGGTCTGTGTAGAGTACGGGCTGAGTCGTGCGTGTCGATGCAATCGAATCCTACTCCGATGCGTTATGTTTACAACAAAATCTCTTGCATGGTTAGTTTTGCATACTAAGTCGTGTATAGTTCATTTTGTTTCGGTATGTTGCATTGAAAGTGGCTAATATTGCATTGATTCGCCACAGTAAAGGGAAACGTTGATAGTGTTAACAGGGAAAACTCTAGAAGTTGAGTGAAGTTCAACCTCGTGTTTCTGTGGGCTGACATTTCTTCTGCATGTCAGTCCCAGGGAGCTGTGCTGCACGGTGTCTCTGCAGGGCACATGTTGTTGTTGACCCCCCTTCCCTGTCCCTCTCATGTCTACAGTCATTAGATGACTGTTTAAATTCCTCTAGTTCAGACTTTGTCCTTCTGTGACTGTCTGCTGTTTTTTGTTTTTGTGTGTCACTGTGTTGATAACTCGGCATATATTCAAGTCTGCAGCACTCCGTCTGAGTACTAGCTACTATCCAGCTAGTGTCCATAGTAGCTAGCTAATATACTGCAGTAAATATGGCAAGGTATAGACAAATAAATAGGCTTCCCCTTAGATTCTACTCACGTTATATCTAGAGGCTCCTAAATATTATTACTGAGCCATTAAGTCACAACAGCGTGCAATGTCATGTTACTCAATCCTCAATGTCATCCCAAGACATTTGAACACAAAACCAAGCCTGTGCCCTGCTGTTGTGAATAGTCACACACCGGATGGATCATGCCAAAAAAGTACTGCATTGCTGCAGATGGCCATGGTGCAGGAGCTGCAGCTAGGCTAACGGCTAACCATTTTCACCTGTCATCTGATCTCTCCTGAACCACAGACCCCAATGCCTGGAAAAACGGGCGCTATTACAAAGGTCTCCTTTTCATTGTTTCTCCTTGCCTTTTTGTCTGTGTTCGATCATCAGCTTCTTACTCTAGGCCTATCCCTTTTCATATGGCCCCCCCCTTCCATCCTGCCTATTGTTTTTGTAGACTTGATTAAGCTGCCAAACTTTGGCTTAACTTGATTCAGCGAATCAAGCCCAACAAGGTCAGTCTGGTGTTTCAGACAAAACACTTGATTGTCTGTATAAGGACATCCTGTATAAAATAAAAAACTATTCCGGAGTGCATGATCGGTGTCAACTTTGTCAGAAATCATGGTAAGTATGACTTTTTTTAAGGGCAAATTTAAAAAAATCAGCTGTCCTCAAACAGCTGATTTTGTTTTCTTAGTTTGGTAGGTAAATATTTGTTTAAATAATCCAACTAATACAGTGATTTATTAGTTGAAAGAATAACCTTGTTGTTTATCAAAGGTGTTTGGTAGCTAGGTAGTAGCGTATGCCTGTGCTCCCCATAACGCACCAACCATGCTTTGGCTTGTCTCACATGCATATTATTTTTATTGACAAACAACATTTCTCACTGTATTGTTTGTTCAAGCCTCTGGGTTATTGGCCTGCAGGATGTATTGCCATTCCAGCTGAACAACTCAACCCGACACAATGACAGTATCAGCCGGTCCCAATTCACTCCCCTGGCCCCTAACCTTGCTTTACAGATCTGTAAGATGTACTTGATCTGGTGGAAGCTCCACCACTGCACTTTTAATGTCTATCCAGATCCTTCAGATATGCAAACATGGGTTAGGGCCACGGTAAAGGGGTTAGGGAGTGAATTGGGACCTGCTCTATCATCACAACACTGGTCATTAAAGTACTACTCCAAATGACATCTGCCAGACCGGCTGGGGAATGGGAATGACACGGTCTTGTGTTTATGTTCCCATAGGCGTCGATGGAGAGGAATGGGGCAAGTTTCTACACACCAAAAGCAAGGTATGTCTCAGTAACCATTCCTCAGAGCTAGTTTCTGTGTTGGTTCAAAGCCTGCAGGTTGCTGACAAAGTGAAGCACCTCCTCCAACTATCTGTTCATCTCAGTGGAGTTCCCTGCCCTTTCACTGTTAAAAATAGACATGCAGCTGAAATACTTGATTGACCTGATTATAGGCATGCATGCAAAGCATTGTTTTGATTTACTGACTGAAGATCACTGGAAAAGCTATATGGGTTTTGTAGCTTTGTCTGGAGAGTTTGTTTGACAGCAATCCTATTTAAATCACCTCAGGCACAGACCCTTTCAGTCGCAGGCAAAAAAAGACACAGGAGGATGTACAGCAGTACTGTCTTCTAGAGGGAATGGCCTAGAGCATAAAGTAGAGAAGGGAATAGGGCGTAATATACAGTCAAGATGAGGGAATAGGGCGTAATATACAGTCAAGATGAGGGAATAGGGCGTAATATACAGTCAAGATGAGGGAATAGGGCGTAATATACAGTCAAGATGAGGGAATAGGGCGTAATATACGGTCAAGATGAGGGAATAGGGCGTAATATACGGTCGAGATGAGGGAATAGGGCGTAATATACGGTCGAGATGAGGGAATAGGGCGTAATATACGGTCGAGATGAGGGAATAGGGCGTAATATACAGTCGAGATGAGGGAATAGGGCGTAATATACGGTCGAGATGAGGGAATAGGGCGTAATATGCGGTCGAGATGAGGGAATAGGGCGTAATATGCGGTCGAGATGAGGGAATAGGGCGTAATATGCGGTCGAGATGAGGGAATAGGGCGTAATATGCGGTCGAGATGAGGGAATAGGGCGTAATATGCGGTCGAGATGAGGGAATAGGGCGTAATATGCGGTCGAGATGAGGGAATAGGGCGTAATATGCGGTCGAGATGAGGGAATAGGGCGTAATATGCGGTCGAGATGAGGGAATAGGGCGTAATATGCGGTCGAGATGAGGGAATAGGGCGTAATATGCGGTCGAGATGAGGGAATAGGGCGTAATATGCGGTCGAGATGAGGGAATAGGGCGTAATATGCGGTCGAGATGAGGGAATAGGGCGTAATATGCGGTCGAGATGAGGGAATAGGGCGTAATATGCGGTCGAGATGAGGGAATAGGGCGTAATATGCGGTCGAGATGAGGGAATAGGGCGTAATATGCGGTCGAGATGAGGGAATAGGGCGTAATATGCGGTCGAGATGAGGGAATAGGGCGTAATATGCGGTCGAGATGAGGGAATAGGGCGTAATATGCGGTCGAGATGAGGGAATAGGGCGTAATATGCGGTCGAGATGAGGGAATAGGGCGTAATATGCGGTCGAGATGAGGGAATAGGGCGTAATATGCGGTCGAGATGAGGGAATAGGGCGTAATATGCGGTCGAGATGAGGGAATAGGGCGTAATATGCGGTCGAGATGAGGGAATAGGGCGTAATATGCGGTCGAGATGAGGGAATAGGGCGTAATATGCGGTCGAGATGAGGGAATAGGGCGTAATATGCGGTCGAGATGAGGGAATAGGGCGTAATATGCGGTCGAGATGAGGGAATAGGGCGTAATATGCGGTCGAGATGAGGGAATAGGGCGTAATATGCGGTCGAGATGAGGGAATAGGGCGTAATATGCGGTCGAGATGAGGGAATAGGGCGTAATATGCGGTCGAGATGAGGGAATAGGGCAGAGCACGCGGTCGAGGTGAGGGAATAGGGCAGAGCACGCGGTCGAGGTGAGGGAATAGGGCAGAGCACGCGGTCGAGGTGAGGGAATAGGGCAGAGCACGCGGTCGAGGTGAGGGAATAGGGCAGAGCACGCGGTCGAGGTGAGGGAATAGGGCAGAGCACGCGGTCGAGGTGAGGGAATAGGGCAGAGCACGCGGTCGAGATGAGGGAATAGGGCAGAGCACGCGGTCGAGATGTGTGCAGACACAGTAATTTGCTCTGGTGCTTTAGGTCCTTCATGCGTGAACAGAGAAACCTTCGTGATGTACTATACTGTAAATGGCATTGATGCAGTGGGTGATGGAGGATGTTTTTTTCTTTATCTTTATGATTACATTGTAAGATTTGATTATATTTAGACTTCTGTAGTGGTCTTTTGCGGTTGGGTCCAGATTATAGTAAATCACATTTACATTTGTCATATGCAGCTATGTAAAACAGAATTGAATCATTTCTTATACTGCGCATTATTCATAAACATGTTTTTGTTTTTAGATCTACACAGACTTCGACGAAATCAGGCTCGAGATCGAAGCTGAAACCGAAAGAGTTTCTGGCAATAACAAGGTATGTCAACAATAACAAAGTATTTGATGCAAAGGTAGTCCAAAGCAATGTCGAACAGATTGCCAACTGCTGAATTGACATTTCTTTGTTTTCTTCCAGGGAATCACTGATGAACCCATTCACCTGAAGATCTTCTCCCCTCACGTAGTCAACCTCACACTAGTGGATCTGCCAGGTATCACAAAGGTACACACAAAGCAAGGTGCTTTTATTTCAAATGTAAAAGCGACTTGAGTTGCTCAAGTGTGATCGAGTTGGTTTGAACCTGCCACAATACTTATTTAGCTGTCTGCGCTAACGCCTAGGCATTAGCTCTGGGCGCTAACGCAAGTCTTAGGATCCCAGGCACTGAGATCACCTATCTTTCATGCACTGAACCACCTCTTTCCAAGTTTATTGAGGGAGATAGTTCAAACCATACTTGGAGTTCTATGATATGGGCAGGAATTAATTGTGTGTGTGTGTGCATGTTCTACCCAGGTCCCAGTGGGAGACCAGCCCAAAGACATAGAGGTGCAGATCAAAGACTTGATCGTGAAGCACATCTCTAACCCCAACTCTATCATCCTGGCTGTGACTGCGGCCAACACAGACATGGCCACCTCAGAGGCCCTCAAAGTTGCCCGTGAGGTCGACCCCGACGGTAAACACCTCAAATTGAAATCTCTTCTCTTCTTCACTGTCTCTCTCTCCTTTTTTGTTTGTCTATGCCTCTTCTTTTTGTGTGTCTGTCTCTCTCTCTGCCGGTCTCTGCATCTCTCTCCTCTCTCCACCACTCTTGCTCTCTCTGTTAACCTTAATTGTCTGTCACCTACTGTTTTCTCTAATCCTTATATCAGACACGCCGTGGCGTACACCGGCTTACAAAAACTCTTGATTACCTGGATGTAGGCCCAGGAGTTTTTCCTGACTATCTCACTTGACCAGGAAAACTCTAGCCTCTAGTTATAGGCTAAACTCCTGGCCCTATTTGGAGGTAACTGTGGAAAGGTTTAGTTATCATGGCTGTGGATCTGGTCCCGTATTCATGAAGCTTCTCAGAGTAAGGTAGACGACCTAGGATCTGCCTTTCAGATCATAATGAATAAGATTTTATGGACGGGGGGGGGGACCTGATCCTAGATTAACACTCCTACTCTGATATGCTTTTTGACTATGGGTTCTGGGGGTTTGTGTCACTGTGTAGGCAGGAGGACGTTAGCGGTGGTGACCAAACTGGACCTGATGGACGCTGGGACAGATGCCATGGACGTTCTGATGGGCCGGGTCATCCCTGTTAAACTTGGCCTCATTGGCGTGGTCAACAGGTCTGCACCATGACACAATAATCTTCGGTCTCTAACATGTTGAATATAGCAAGGGTTCAGCCCTATGGAAAATCCAGTATGTAAGGGTGTTAGAAGCCAACAATCACTTCGGATCAAAATGGGAAAAGGGCCAGCATTCCTTAAGTTTTGTTAGGATTTTCTTCTACTGTACTATGTACATTTTACTTTTGAGTCATTTAGCAGACTCTCTTATCCAGAGCGACGTAGTTAGTGCATTCATCTTAAGATGGCTATGTGGGACAACCACATAATTATCTGTCACAGTAAGTACATTTTTCCTCAAAGTTCTGGATAAGTTGCAGGGGTTTGATGGCACTAGCGGAGAGCCCAGCCAACAATGAGTTGCAGTAGTCCAGATGGGAGATGACAAGTGCCTGGATTAGGACCTGCGCCACTTCCCTGTGTGAGGTAGGGTAGTAGTCTACTGATGTTGTAGAGGATAAACATGCAGGAGAGAGTCACTGCTTTGATGTTTGCATAGAACGACATGGTGTTGTCCATGCTCACGGCAAAGTTATTTGCACTCTCCGCGATGGAAAAGACTTGGAGCGGCCAGGGCTTCCACGGGAGGGAAAGTAGCTCCATCTTGTCGAGGTTGAGCCTGACACGCGTCTCTGCCAGGCACGCAGAGATGCGTGTCGCCACCTGGGTGTCAGAAGGGGGGGGGGAGAAGTTGTTGAGTGTCATCTGCATAGCAGTGATAGGAGAGACCATGTGAGGATATGACGGAGTAGAGTGTCTATATGGAGAACCGAGCCTTGGGGGACACCAGTAGTGGGAGCACGTGGTGCAGACAAAGATCCTATCCACATCATCTGGTAGGAGCGGCCTGCCAGGTAGGATGCAATCCAAGAGTGTGCAGGGCCTGAGACGCCCAGCCCTGAGAGGGTGGAGAGGAGGATCTGATGGTTCACTTGTGTCGGAAGGCAGTGAATAGATTTTAGGAGGATGAGAACAGAGGAGCGAAAGTCAGCTTTGGCAGTGCAGAGAGTCTCCATGACACGGAGAAGAACAGTCTCGGTTGAGTGACCCGTCTTGAAGCCTGAGTGGTTAGGGTCAATAAGCTCGTTCTGCGAGGGAGTTGGAGAGATGGCATGCTTAAGTTTTTTTGGAAAGAAAAGATGGGATACCGGTCTGTATTTATTATTTTTTTAATTACTTCGGGTCGAGTGTTGGTTTCTTGAGGAGGGGAGTGACTCTGGCCATTTTGAAGTCCGAGGGGGATGAGTTGCCAGTGAAAACCGGTGGTCAGGGATGAGGAATGGGAAAGAGGGTCTGGAGAAGGGAGGCAGGGATGGCGTTGAGCGGGCAGCTTGTCGGGTGGCTGGTCATCACTAGTCGCGGTATTTCACCTAGAGAGAGAGAGAGAGAGGAGAAAGAGGTCAAGGCGTAGGGTAGTTCTGTGTGAGTGGGACCAGTGGACTCAATAGGCTGACTGAATGAGGAGCTGGTAGTAAAATAACTCAAACAGTCCTATCCTTCATGACTTTCTTCAGGAGTCAGTTGGACATCAACAATAAGAAGACAGTGGCCGACGCCATCCGTGATGAATATGCCTTCCTACAGAAGAGGTATCCCTCCCTCGCCAACAGAAACGGAACCAAATACCTGGCTAGAACATTGAACAGGTATGAGCAATGTTCTGTCCACAAAAAAATGGACACTTAGCAAATTTCAGGTCTGCTTTAGAGCAAACTGGACTACCATCACAAACAATGGAGAAAATGCATCCCATAACATTTTAACATAGAAATCGCTGTGTGTGGTGTTCAATGTCGGCCTACATTCCATGAAACTTTTGGAAAAACACATACAGGTTTCGACATTGACCTGTTTATCCACTTGTCCTTCAGACAAGGTGACTGAAAATGTTGTTGTGTTTGATGCAAGAAACCACTTTACAAAATGAAATGCATTATTATTCCCATACCATTTATTACAGAGACTCAGACAAATTATGCTACTTAGCTTATTCAAGCCTGTCTCAAAATACAATGCTCCTTTAAGACAAAAAAAGGCCTTTACCTGACTCGCTTTTCAAAGATGTCCAGAAATGTACTTTTTGTGCTCTTGTAGGAAGCAATCACGCCCCTATTGCTGACTACAAATTATCTATAACTTGGCTAATAACTCACTAACTAGCAAAGGAAACGAACAAAATGTGCACACGTGGCTACATGCAGCTCTCACTTTGATCTCAAAACAAGCACATCTGCTCACGACCGCTCATCCTGTAAACACAGTCCAGTTCAAATTAAATGGCACAGATCCATATATGGCAATGGTCTATTTGCATATAGACCTATGCAGCTCTGATTGGTTATGCCGCACCGGTCTGTGTAGAGTACGGGCTAAGTCGTGCTGCAATAGAATCCTACTTCGAAGTGTTCTGCCTACAGCAAAATCTTTTGCATAGTTAGTTTTGTTTCGATATGTTGCATTGAAAGTGGCTAATTTTGCATTGATTTGATCACAATTGCCACAGTACAGGGAAACGTTGATAGTGTTAACTAACAGGGGAAAACTCTAGAAAGTTTAAAAGTTAAATCTCGTGCTTTTCTCCGTGGGCGGATTTTTTTCCCTCTGCGCGGCAGTCTTGGGGCTACTGCACGCACGCGCACAGTTTAGAAGGAACATTGGGAATGAGAAAGAAATAATATATTAGGCATACAAGGCCTCAACAGAAGAGTAATTTTGAGGTTTGAAAACATCTGGCCAACTATGATTTTAGAGCGTAATGTCACTCTAGAAACTAACAACTATCATGTCTATTGCCCTTTCTACTTTCTCATTCTTCTCCTCGTTGCCAGATTGTTGATGCACCACATCAGAGACTGTCTCCCGGAGCTCAAGACTCGTATCAACGTGCTGGCGGCCCAGTACCAGTCCCTGCTGAGCAGCTACGGGGAACCTGTAGAGGACCAGAGCTCTACTCTGCTGCAGCTCATCACGAAGTTTGCTGCAGAGTACTGCCACACCATCGAGGGCACCGCCAAGTACATAGAGACAACCGAGCTGTGAGTAACTTCTTCTTTCTCTTGAAGGTCCATTGCAGCTGTTTTTCTCTCTCAAATCATTTCTGGGTAACAATTACGTACCTTTCAGTTATTGTTTTCAATTAAAATGGTCAAAAATAAACAAAAATAGCTTCTTAGCAGAGGGCAATTTCTCACGCAAGAATTTTGCTAGGACTGTCTGGGAGTGGTCTGAGTAGGAAGGGGAAAATTGGCAGAGGTATGGAATTCTGTCTTATTGGTCTATTAACTAATTTACCACCTGGTAATGTCACCATGGAAGACCTGAACTCCATCCCACCGACCAAGCTGACATTTCAGACGGTCTTGTCAAACAGCTCTTACACTAAAAGGCATTATCATTTCCAAAATGTTGCAGTGTTATTCCAGCCTCATACCAAATATATAGAGAATATAGGAAAATCACATTTTTGACTGTACTGGGCCTTTACATATTATATATATTATTATCTTTTCATTTATTTGAAGATATAGACAGGAGGGATGGAGAACCTTTTTCAAACATCCTTGTACCTCTAGTTACCAGAAGGGGGCATACAAGTATAGCATCACAAGTCAACCAATTTGAAGCTTTTGCAGCCCAATGTAGTGGGTAGATTACGTGGTCTAAATTAACTAGGCTAATACATTGATCACACATTTTAAACATTTTGTTGCATGTATATGTAACAGTGGACCGTTCTCTTTCAGGTGTGGTGGAGCACGAATCTGTTATATTTTCCATGAGACTTTTGGTCGGACGCTGGAGTCTGTGGACCCACTGGGAGGTCTGACCACCATAGACGTGCTAACGGCGATTAGGAATGCTACGGTGAGTGTGCAATGCTATATACTGTGTTGTGCGCTACTAAACTGAACAAAAATATAAACGCAACATGTAAAGTGTTGGTCCCATGTTTAATGAGCTGAAATAAAAGATCCCAGAAATGTTCTATCCACACAAAAAGCTTATTTCTCTAAAATCTTCCAGCACAAATCCCTGTTAGCATTTCTCCTTTGCCAAAATAATCCCTCCAACTGACAGGTGTGGCATATCAAGAAGCTGGTAAAACAGCATGATCATTACACAGGTGCACCTTGTGCTGGGGGACAATAAAAAGCCACTCTAAAATGTGCAGTTTTGTCACACAACACAATGCCACAGATGTCTTATGTTTTGAGGGAGTAGGTAATTGGCATGCTGACTGCTAGAATGTCCACCAGAGCTGTTGCCAGATAATTGAATGTTCATTTCTCGACCATAAGCCGCTTCCAACGTCATTTTAGAGAATTGGCCTCACCACCGCAGACAACGTGTAACCACGCTTGTCCAGGACTGCCACATCCGGCTTCTTCACCTGCGGGATTGTCTGAGACCAGCCACCCGGACAGCTGATGAAACTGAGGAGTTTTTCTGTCTATAATAAAGCCCTTTTGTGGGGGAAAACAAATTCTTATCTCCTGGGCCTGGCTCCCCAGTGGGTGTGTCTGGCTCCCAAGTGGTTGGGCCTGTGCCCTCCCATGCCCACCCATGGCTGCGCCCCTGCCCAATCATGTGAAATCCATAGATTAGAGCCTAATACATTTATTAATTTCCTTTTTATGAACTGTAACTCAGTAAAATCATTGAAATTGTTGCATTTTGTGTTTTATATTTTTGTTCAGTATGTTTATCTATACAGACTCACATATTTAGCTGTATGGGACGGCAGGTAGCTTAGTGGTTAGAGCGTTGGGCCAGTAACCAAAAGGTTGCTAGATCGAATCCCCGAGCTGACAAGGTAAAAATCTGTCATTCTGTCCATGAAGAAGGCAGTTAACCCACTGTTCCCTGGTAGGCTGTCATTGTAATTAAGAATTTGTTCTTAACTGACTTGCCTAGTTAAATAAAAAATAAAAAAATTGTTTGCAGAGTAGAATGATGGAATGTTGAGTGTTTTGATGATCAGTTTGATAGGTGTTTTCGTTTCTTTGAGATTGGATAAGAATAACTTTATCGACTCCGTGATTTATTGTGAGTTGAGATGAGTTGCGTGTTGTTAGCCAGAGAGGCTGTTGGGTAATGTAGTCTCGTGTGTGTGTGTAGGGCCCGCGGCCTGCCCTGTTTGTGCCCGAGGTGTCGTTTGAGCTGCTTGTGAAGAGACAGGTGAAGAGACTGGAGGATCCCAGTCTGCGCTGTGTAGAGCTGGTCCACGAGGAGATGCAGAGGATCATCCAGCACTGCTCCAACTACAGCACACAGGTAGACTGGACACACACACAGCAACTACAGCACACAGGTAGACTAGACACACACACACACAGCAACTACAGCACACAGGTAGACTGGAGACACACACACATAGCAACTACAGCACACAGGTAGACTGGAGACACACACACAGGTAGACTAGACACACACACACATAGCAACTACAGCACACAGGTAGACTGGAGACACACACAGCAACTACAGCACACAGGTAGACTAGACACACACACACACACACACACACACACACAGGTAGACTAGACACACACACACACACACACACACACACACACACACACACACACACACACACAGGTAGACTAGACACACACACACAGCAACTATAGCACACAGGTAGACTAGAGACACACACACAGCAACTACAGCACACAGGTAGACTAGAGACACACACAGCAACTACAGCACACAGGTAGACTAGAGACACACACACAGCAACTACAGCACACAGGTAGACTAGAGACACACACACAGCAACTACAGCACACAGGTAGACTAGAGACACACACACACATAGCAACTACAGCACACAGGTAGACTGGAGACACACACACATAGCAACTACAGCACACAGGTAGACTGGAGACACACACACACACAGGTAGACTAGACACACACACACATAGCAACTACAGCACACAGGTAGACTGGAGACACACACACACAGGTAGACTAGACACACACACACATAGCAACTACAGCACACAGGTAGACTGGAGACACACACACATAGCAACTACAGCACACAGGTAGACTGGAGACACACACACACAGGTAGACTAGACACACACACACATAGCAACTACAGCACACAGGTAGACTGGAGACACACACACATGGCAACTACAGCACACAGGTAGACTAGAGACACATACACACACACAGCAACTACAGCACACAGGTAGACCAGAGACACACACACACACACACACATCAACTGCAGCACACAGGTAGACTAGAGAGAGAGAGAGACACACACACACACAGCAACTACAGCACACAGGTAGACTAGAGAGAGACACACACACACAGCAACTGCAGCACACAGGTAGACTAGAGAGAGAGAGACACACACACACACACACACACACAGCAACTACAGCACACAGGTAGACTAGAGACACATACACACACACAGCAACTACAGCACACAGGTAGACTAGAGACACACACACACACACAGCAACTACAGCACACAGGTAGACTAGAGACACACACACACACACACACACACAGGTAGACTAGACACACACACAGCAACTACAACACACAGATAGACTAGAGAGAGAGAGAGACACACACACACACATCAACTGCAGCACACAGGTAGACTAGAGAGAGACACACACACACGCACACACACACACACACACACACAGGTAGACTAGACACACACACACACAGCAACTACAGCACACAGGTAGACTAG